>NC_056731.1:1588910881-1589023381 GCF_019279795.1 Protopterus annectens | reverse complement strand
AGTTTATAAAGCTATATTTAAAATATTTCCCTATTTTTGGGCCTTTCTACTCCCAATTATGTCAGGCTTTGTCCAGATTTCTTGGGCTAGGAGGTTGAGAGGTATGCTTCAGAAAATTACACTAAGGGAAACATTATCTTTAAAAAAATTAATCCACACTAAATGAAGCTTTAGGAAAAGTAACATAGCTATTACCAACCAAAATATATACAATCCAGAAGCATTCACACCTGACAGAAATTCATTACTACCAAGACAGCCTTAAAGTCCAGCTAAGTCGATCCATAGTGTAAAGAGTTTCATTAACACTACTATACTCTTAAGAAGACTTGTTACTGTTACTCTATGTCAACAATGTCCATTGATTTTGTCACATTAAATTTGAACATCTGAATATTTAGGAAACAAATATATTACTTACATCCTTTGTCACATGTAAATCATGTAAGTTCACATGGCAATTTCCAGATTTTCATATATTATTGGTAATTATCACTTTCAGTAGAACTCATATGATATGGCTGAATGTATCAATACTGAATGTATTTTAAATGTATTTACATTTTACATTATTAAGAACATTCTTTATTACCACAACTAACTTTATTAACTCTCTTTATTATCTAACTCTCTATCTTTATCAGTATGTGTATCGATATCTTGATCGAAGACATACAGTTATTTATTTATACTATGCTCTTATCAAGAAATATATATTATTTTCAGGGAACTTCCCTCCCCCAGGTCCCCTCTGAAAATGGGCTTGTCCCCAGATGGACCAACCTGGCAAACAAAACATAAACGCACACACACACACACACACACACACACACACACACACACACACACATGCACACACACACACACACACATGCATGCACGCATGCACACACACATAATACATACATACATTTGTTGCTCCCTTGCACTTAACTTTCCTGCTAACAGCATGTCTCTTTAAACTATATTACAACATCAACAACAGCTAGAGCATGGCATCAGCGAAAACAGAATTCCTTGTATTTTAACTAATAGTGTAGAAATCATTCATAGATGTTTTACTTCTCTCCAGAAATAAACCAGAAACATACTAAGACTAAACTGAAATTTAACAAACCTTCTAAAAAAAACACCAGCTTTTTTTGATGTGTTGCAAATTCTCCACAGTGTAACTTAATGTATCAAATTTCAAGTTGTCGCTTAAAGCAGCAGAACATATGTATGAAAGGGTTCCTATCATGAAATCGAACAGGCTGAACATCAAACAGCTTTAACATCAGAAATGCCGTTCGTAGATGTGTTTTTTGTGAGATCACGGTACAATGAAGATTGGAAAATGTGCCCTTTCCTCACTGTAGTGCAATCCTGGAGTTGGTATATGTAATTAGTGGGGGATCAACTTCGAGGTACAGCATTTTCGACATTTAAGCTGTTAGATCTTGGGTCTTTTTGATTTTTGTAATATAGACCCGTATGAAATACCTGAAGATGTTAGTCCAAGCAGCAGAACATATGCATGAAATGAGTCTATATTATAATCTTGAATGTTTAATAGTTCAAATGCATAAACATCGAACTTTATGCATCGAACTATTAAACAATCGAAACACAGTAAAAATATTTGTAGAACAAAAAAAAACCAAAAAAACTAATGAGTGTAGGGTTAAACTCGTTAGGGTAAGTATTTGATGTTTAAATTTTTTTTTCGAAGTTACAGAACTTCGATAATATGGTGTCGACCATATTGTATTCGATGTTCCGTAACTTCGAGTTTATATTATAGACCTGCATGAAATACCTGAAGGTGTTAGTCCATGAAGAAGTCACTATAAGCATACTTCAAGTGTTATCAGAGCCATCATGCCTATGCAATACAACAGATCAAAACTGACCAAGGTTCCCACTTCCAAGTAAAACTGAGCTTATCTTTTTTTTTTTTTTTTGCACTACATTTTATTGAAGAACACTGAGTATATCTTAAGCACATCTAATGGAGTATACAGTAGTGATAAAATGATAAATAATAGAAACTGTAACTGTGATTTAAGCAGCAGTTTTAGTTCAAAACACTTTCTTTTGACCACTTTGGAAAGTATCATTCATGTTAGGTAATATACTACACAGTTAAAAATGGTTTCTGTTTGTTTATCCGTGAGCCCAATGTCAGGGAAATATTTCTTATTAACAATCCAAAGCCTTGCTCTCCAATATATTTCCTTTCTAAGCTTTTCTAGTGCATTCAAATAACCAGCATAAGTTTAAAAAAGTAAAAAAAAAAAAAAAAAAAACACATTCAAGTATTTCATCTGCATGACACATGCTTAAAGTATGGATTTGCAAAATCTAAACTGTAGGCTAGAACTAGCTGAACATCTGCTGAAAGATTTACTACAAAAAATAATATGTTTGAAACTCTCTTAATTGCTTTTTCTTGACAATAAAACTATAAAGAACTAACTGCTTCAGAATAAGCCACTCTAAGCCCAGTGTACAGGACAGTACTATGAAACAAGACATGCAGGGTATACTAAGTAACATCAGTGAGTGATCTGTAAAGACAGATAAATTAGAAAGCAAAATGGACAATTTTGTAAGAGGAAAGTAAAAAACAAATTGAAGTGTTGAGTGAATCTCTTAAACAGCAATCATCAGAAATCTCGAGTATAGAAGAGGCAATGTCTGACTTTGGTGAAAGATTACGTGAAATGAGAACAACACTGAATTTCTTCTGAAACAAAACAACTTATTCCAGGAAAAAAAATAGAAGATTTGGAGAACAGATCTAGAAGGAATAACATCAGGATTTACGGGATTCTGAAAAAGAAGACAAGACAGTATGATTCAATTCATTAATACCTAGCTGTCTAAAACTTTGAACCTGCCTGAAGCTTTTTCCTTTGGCATTGAAAAGGCACATAGATCACTTTCTAACTCATCTTTAAAAAAATAAAACACCTTCACCAATGTCAGTGATTGTAAGATTTTTCTCAAGTCAAGATAAGGATTTAGTCTTAAAAGCTGCATGGACTATTTATCCATTTAAAATGAAGGAAAGAAGATTTTTAACATCTTGGAAGATGCAATGGGCTGTATACATAAAAATAAAATCCTAGAAAAAACAAAAGAGATGGACTGGAATCTATCAACTTCTTTGAAGAGAAATTCAACAAGAGATGGTTGGTTAATAAAAGACAAAAACAGTAAAACACTGAAGGATAAATGAAAATCAATGTATTTCATGTTTATGAATTATTATTGATTTAAATAAGTGATTGAATACTTATGAACGGGAGCTGAATATTACTTTTTGCAAGGTAAATCATTTCTTTCTTTCCCTACTTCCAGCGGTTACTAGTTCCCTTTTTAAAATGTTAACAGTTTGATTTTTTTTAGCTATATATGAAATTAAAGCCACTTACTTTCATTTAGAGTTTAAAAGGTTAAACTATTCATCTTATTAGAAGTTAATCATTATTATGATAAAACATGTTAGGTGGCACACTTTCTGACATCTTGGCATAGTTGAGTAATGTACTATTAAATATAATACAAGATGCAACAAATGACACTAAAGAGGCATGTTAAGTTACATTCTGGATTCTTAAAAAGTCCAGTAGTATGCTACTAATAGTATACTTGACATGTAGTAGCCCCCAGGAAAGGCATGCTATGTTATAAATAAAGTATAAAAATATAGTTTTTACCTACATAAAAGGATTGGAATAATATCAAATAATTAGATTCACACTTTTACAAGTTAAACTAGATCACACATAACTGCCATTCTTTTAATGCAAGTTTATATGCTATGTCTCCTTTAAAATGACTTATACTAAACATCTCATAAAAATAGTGCTTACTAAATCATGAAATGTTACTTCTTTAAATACAATAGCTTTTTAGTGGTTAACATACTTTGAAATGTTTTTGTTGTTTTTTAGTAGTTTGGAAGGGCTTGGGGGATTTGGGTTGGATTAACTCATGAACATTTTTGTGTGAATTGTAGCTGATAAACTGTTCAACTGAAAGCCCTTGTCATGAGGACAAGCTTAAATCAGCTTAATTAAGAGTAATGAGCACTTTTATGATGCTGCTGGAGTTCTGAAAATTCTATGAACTGTCCAGGTTACTCCTTCCTGTCTAAAAGTAAATAATCATAACATTTTGAATCATATGCTAAAATGTCAATGAACAGAAGTTAGATAATAAGCAAAAACAGTGACCTGCATTCTAAACCACTGTCAGTTATTAAATAGTTCTGAATGCTTACAATATACCAAAAGGATAGTTTATATACTAGCCTATAGAATGAAACTTCTGATCAAAATTTAGGTTTGTGTTTCTCTGTTATTGTCTCTTTTTAATGATAACAAATCTTAACATCTCAGAACAATTTTTATGGAAAGATTGAATCTTAAAAGGGAAGATTTTTCAAATGTTTGTTTAGATACTATTAGACATAATATTTAAGGAAAAAAATAGGACTGATTCTCCTGCAGTAGTAGATTAAAGAGTATAAATATATATGGGTAAATATAAATGTTCTATTATATGATACTCTACACTAGGATTATAGCCAAAATATAAAACTTAGGTATATAGTAATAGTACAACACATAGTATACAAACAGAGATAGCAAAACATCAGAATAAATACGTATATAGTTAAAGAATATAAATATGCCTACAAAAGTGGGAGGTCGGCATAGTGGTTAAGGTCTTCGCCTAATAGGCACAAGGTGCAAGGTTTGATTCTCACATGAGGTAACTGGCTGGGCTTGGAATGACCCACAAAGACAATTAGGCAATTAGCCTAGTACTAATTTATGAATGTCTGATTCTATGAACAACTTTACACATAGTAAATAAAATAAAAAAATATAAAAATCTTCTGACCTATAAATTAATAAACATGAAAATAACAACTGACTTCCTCCCTATAGTAAACCAGGGAAAGATGATTGTAGATATATTCAGTTTGGTCAATTTATAATAAAGATTCTGAACACCTGTTTAACCTTTCTTATTCATATTACCTCACTGATGTTTTTTTTTTAAATAATGCATACTAAAAATATAACACCCATTAATATGAATTGGAATTATGAGCTAAACGTAGTTAGTCTAATGGAGAGCTTGAGAGGAAGTTTGCTCATGTTTTTTAACAAACTAGGATTATGTCATTCTATCTTAGAATGTTTTTGGGTTATATCATTAGGTACTTTTTTATTTGTTTCAAAAGTTTTGTCAATACATGACAATTTCATATTGTTATACATAAAATATATAGTAGGTTCTGTACATACATGTGATTTCATTATACCTGTGTTTTTTTTCTTCTTTTATATAAATGTCTGATTTTAAATGTATATCCGTTAATGGATCGAATAATCCAGTAAAAAGGGGGAGCCTGTTCAAATGTTTGCAATTATATAACACTCAAATAGTATTTCTACAGGAAACACATCTACTTAATAAAGATCTAAATAAACTTTCATTAAAAATTCTTTGGTTTTAGCAGGTTCCTGCTTTTGAGCTAAAAGAAGAGGCACCCTTATTTTATGGAAGAACTCAACAGTAATGCCTAATGTAAAAGATACCTATGTTGATAAAAATAAAACAAACAAAAAACACTAACCACCAAAGACTGCAGTGTTAAACAATGACTGAAGATTAAACACAAGCACTGTAACATCACCACGAAGAGAGAGTGCATGTTCAGCAGATAAAATCAAAATAAAACCAGCACAATTTAATGTTGTTATTGTTGTTGTGTCTTTCAGCTTTTCCCGGTTAGGGGTCGCCACAGCTGAACTCCGGTCCGCTAATGATTGGCAGTAGATTTTTATGTGCCGAGTTGCCGGCCCTGACGCACAACCTTCAACGAAGGTACGCCCATTCACGTATGTCTCCACACAGAAGACGCTCTAGCTGAGAATTGAACAGGACAACGTCTTACTGTGAAGCGACAATGCTACCGCAACACCACCAACATATAAAATCCTTCAAACAACAGGATGTAAATCCTCACAAAAAAAACAAACAGGATTAGCGCTTTCACCTATGCCTTCATCAGATCCTATTCACACTAAAACACCCCCCCTTTTTTTTTAAATTGCTTTTCAAAATAGGTTTTAAAGGCACCTACTCCATTAAGACCAGGGCTCCTGTCTGCCTGTAAATCAGCTAGCCTTGGAAAGAATGCTAGATAATACAAGGGGCGGAGATCTATCAAATAAAACTGAAGTCTTGGAAACATGCAGGACAGCTGATTTGCAGGCAGACAGGAGCCCTGGTCTTAATGGAGTGGTGCCTTCAAAACCTATATTGAAAAGCAGGAAGCTCAGGAGATGACTTGACTTGATTGGATTAGCAATAATATTTAAAAAAAAGTGAGGTGTTTTAGTGTGAACAGGATATGATGAACGCATAGCCGAAAGTGCTCATCCTGTTTGTGAGAATTTACATCCTGTCATTTGAAAGATTTTATTTGTTCTTTATTAAATTGTGCTGGTTTTATTTTGATTTTATCTGCTGAACACGCACTCTACTCTCTCTTCATGGTGATATTGCACTACTTGGGTTTAATGTTGATAAAAATAGTAAGTTAAGCATTGTTATCACTCATTGGGACAGAAAACTATATACATTGGTGAATTCCTACTGGACTCCAAGGGTTAGAGCTAAAGATACAAAAAATCGACACTATAGCCTATTACATGAAAGGTGAAGTCATAATGGCTGGTGATTTTAATTGTATTTTATCAAAGATTCCACTGCAGATAGAAAGCTGAGAATCACATCTTCAGCCAAACACTTAATTAGTTTTGTAAATCTAAGCAATTTAAAGGATATATGTGAGATAAGGAATACAAACTCACTTCAATTTACCCATTATTCATATACATACAGAACAAAAACAAATACTGCTAACATTTTTGTCTCAAGCAATCAGTTATCACAAATCAGATAAGTTTCAATAGTTTCATATAAATTATCGGACCATAATGTTATAATCTTTAATATTATTTTAACAACTGACAACTTAATACATCACAGGAGATTCCCAGAATACATTATTAAAATAAAAGGATTCAAGGATTGGTATGTTAAAGAGATCAAAACTTTTCTAGAAATAAACATGAATGGTGAAGTATCTGACATTATCCTGTGGGATTCATTAAAGGCTTACTTAAATGGAAGAGTTACAAGCTGGTATCTTAGTAAAACAAGAGAATGGGACAAAGAACTGAATACACTACAGGCCAAAATAGACACCCCAAAGTTAAACCTAAAGCAAATCACATTATCAGTCACTCTGAACTTAAAAACTTAAATACAAAATATATTGAAATTCTAAATCAAAATTTCAATAAAACCTGGAAAAAAACTTCAGGCATATTCAGTAAACTCTTTAAGCTTGCATAAACTTGCTCCTAGATCAAAGAAAATGAATGAGATAAATCATATCAAAGAAATTACAACACATACAAATAATAAAAAAAGAAAGAAGAACAGATATTACAAGTATTCTTGAGGGTGTTAAAATATGTTATTAAAATATAAATAATAATACAAATAACCTAGCTGTTGATGGCACAGTTGAAACTTTTCTAATGGAAAATATAAATAATAAAATAAAAAGTGAACAAATTAAAAAAGACCATTCACTTTAACATAAACAACAGATCAAATAAAAAAAGTTATAAAATAATAAGGTACTGGACTTAGATGGTCTTATACCAGAACTATACGATATATTACCAGATGATGCAGTTAAAATATTAGATAAAGTCTACAGAGAAATAAAAACAACTGCAGGAGTCCCCCATCATGGAGATATTCCCTTACATCACATATTTTAAAACAAGACAAGGATCCAACAAAGTGTTCATCATATAGACCCATATCTAAGATGTTCATGCCCATTTTAGCTAAGAAAATTAATCTACTTATACCTAAACTAATTAATGATCAAACTGGGTTTATTTTAAACAGACAACTACAGGATACTATAATAAGACTGCATAGATTAATAGACTACACAAATAAAAATAAAAAATAACTTTCTGTCATTAGTTTTGATTTAGATAAGGCTTTTGACTTTTGAGTTAATTGGTAGTACCTGTTTGAAACAAGCACCTGAGCTAACTGCATTAATTTTTAAGTTATACAATAACTCTTATGTTCATGTTAAAACGTGTTTTTTTTTTCTTTCTTATTCATTTAAATTACAAAAAGGCACAACACAAGGCTGTCCATTATCACATTTACTTTTTGCATTAGCTATATAACCCTTTGCTAATGGTATCAAAATAAAAGAAGATTTTGAACTGAAGATTTATCTCTTTGCTGATGATATTTTACTAACAGCAGGAAATATAGAAAATTCATTAGAACATGTAATTAGTTTTATTGGTCAGTTTGAAGAAATGTCAGACTTAAGATTTAATCATAATAAAACAAGTACATTATTAATTAATAAAAAATTAAAAAAATGCATACAAAAAATATTCTAACTTCCATTGGAATACCAATCAAATGAAATACCTTGGTATAACCATTATGTCTAATAAGAAACAATACAAACAAACTCTCAACAGGTTGCTGATAAAATTTTAAGCTTAGTCACAAATTGGAACAAATTCTTCTTTATCATGCATATTAAGATGGTAATTCTCCCTAAAATGTTGTCTGTCTTACATTCATTAGTACTACCTCCAGAAAATAAATGTTGAGGAAGATAAATAATACTCCACTTAATTTTTTCTGGCATCCTAATACTGTATGGTTCTTCAACAATTATAAATGATATAGCATTATAGATAAATTGGGCGGCCACGGTGGTGCAGTGGTTAGCATTGTCGCCTCACAGCAAGAGGTTCTCTGGTTCAATCATCGGCTGGGGTGCCTTCTGTGCAGAGTCTGCATGTCCTCCCTGTGGTCGCATGGGTTTCCTCCGGGTGCTCCGGTTTCCTCCCACATCCCAAAGACATGCTGCAGGTGGATTGGACACTCTAAATTGGCCCTAGGTGTGAGTGCGTGCGTGTGTGCGTGTGTGTGTGTGTGTGTGTGTGTGTGTGTGTGTGTGTGTGTGTGTGTGTGTGTGTGTGTGTGTTTGTGTGTGTGTGCCTTCTGTGGAAGGTTGGGCGCTGGGCTGGCAACTCGACACTGTAAAACTGCACTGCCAATCATGAGCGGACAGGTGATCCGCTGTGGCGACCCCTAACCGGGAAAAGCTGAAAGAAGAAGAAGAAGAAGAAGAATAGCATTATAGATAAATTCATCTTATGAGTCAAAAAGTAAACAAATACATCAAGAAATATTATTAGTAAATAATAAATAGATCACAACCAGATATAAACAAATAGTTCCTAACAGTTTTATCTGGTTATTAAAAGATTTTTGCATAAATGGAATTACACCCTTTTCTCAAACTCCATAATTAAATAACATAATTTCCTCTTTCCAAAAGTTCACATATTCTAACCACTGTATTAAAGTCTTACTATTTTCTATGTTTCCATCTACATATATAAATGACTGTTAGAAAATCATAACTTCAACAAAATGCTAGTATTGAAACAGCAAAGTACCGTAATTTACTGGCATCAATTCTTAAAGGGTACTGATATATATACTGCTGAAAATTTAAGGTCCAAATACAATCAAGATTCTGAGAATTAGTTAATTTTACAAATATTTAGAGACTTTGTGAATACAGAGATAAACAAGATATTTAACCTAGATAAGAAATTGTTCCCCAAATTACTGGAATTCTTAATAAATATCAATAATAATGCAATGAAAGATAAATCATATTTGTCACAAATGTATAAAATTCTTAAGTTAGAGTTCACATATTTAGGCAATTCCTATTGGAACTATTCCTCAAAAATTAATAATGAAGACTTGTCTGAAGAATAACTGTCTTTCGGCTTTTCCCGGTTAGGGGTCGCCACAGCGGAACTCCGGTCCGCTAATGACTGGCAGTACAGTTTTACATGCTGGCTTGCCGGGCCTAACGCACAACCTTCAACGAAGGAACGCCCATTCACGCATGTCGACACAAAGAAGACGCTCTAACTGAGAATCGAACGTGCAACGTCTGTGAGGTGACAACGCTATCGCAGCACCACCACCGCAGCATTTTACAGATAAAACCACATCATCATTGTATTGGAAATTTTTCACCTAGAAATTCTTACACAGAGCTTTTGTCACTCCTAACGAAATTATAATTATGTACAAATCAAATAGAATTAAATGCTGGAGATTTGATTCTGAAATAATAGTTGGTTGAACGCATTTGGTATATGAATGTGAAGTCATCTCCCCTTTTTGGAAAGAAATTAATAACTTCACTCAAGCTCTATTGTCAGATAGATTTACTATTTCTAAATCTTTAGTTTTATTTAATGCTCTGATTTCTGAGATAATTCCAAAAACACAAGTGCCTCTTCTTTGTCTATTCTTGCTACAGCCAGAAAAGTGATTACTAAAAATTGAAGAAGTAAAGTTACCCCCCCCCCCGTGTTGAATTTATTATGGCAAAAAGTGTTTGCAGTAGTGAATTGCATACTATAAAGATGAGAACTTCTAATATTACATAATATTACACAGTCATATAAATCTTGCCTTAAACTTAAAGACTTGCTTGAAAAATATTAATTGTTGTTGATATGGATCATATTTAGGGATATGATTTATCCTGGTTTTGAACAAGAACAGAGCCATATTTTGGCTAAGAAGTATTTGAGAATGGTTTTAAGGGACTGGAGGGAGCATAATGAAATAACTGATACAAGTAAGGTGTTTCAGGCCTTAGAATCATGGTATAAGTACAGAACATGTCCAACAGATTTGATAGATTGGTGGCCAAAGAGGAGTTTTTGGTCATTAGATTGTAATGACCAATTGTGAACATAGTTGTGTACAATGGCATTTAGTTATGAGTAAGACATAGATGCTGAATAATTTTATACGTGGTATGAAGCTGTGTGTATGTTTGTTGATGGGGTAGTTCTAACCAATTTAAGCTTTTTAGTGTTATAGAGTGGTGGATTCTGAAAGGGATATTTGCTGCAAATTTAGCCACTTTAATATAGCATTGTTCAAGCTTTGACTTTTGTGATATCTGGAGGTTAGTAAAGATGTGAGTGCCATAAAGTAGTGAGAGTAGGATGTAAGTAGTAGCAAGTGTACTTTTAATTGTGTTGGTGAGAAAGTTTTTGGTTCTGTAAAGCATTCCTAGTTTCTGGAGATTTTCTTAAATGCAATTTTGTATATGCATGCCATATTTAAGATCATCATCCACTGCTATCCCTAACAATTCGCTATGAGAAGTGAATTCAAAGGTTGTATTATTAAGAAAGAGGTTTTTAGATTTTGTGTTTTTTTACGAAAGAGGGATTTGGTGGGAAAAAAGTAGTAGTTTATTTATTTGGGGAGTTCAGCATGAGTTGAGAGTTACAAAGCCATGTTTCAGTAGCTGTTAAAGATTCCTGAATTTTTTTTTTTGGAGATGTGTCAGGCTGTCAGATATGTATAACAGTGTGGCATTATTTGCATATTATATTAGGGAGGCATGTTGTGTGGATGTATGGAGAGTTTTGGTGAGAATGTTAAACAGAAGCGGACGGAGGATAGAGCCTTGCTGTCCACTAATGGTGACTGGGAAGTATGGAGAGAGGGTGGAGTACCATTTTATTAACTGATACATATTGGGCAAGTAGATTTGCACCATAGAAGGGTGGGTTAAGATAGACCTAGTGAGGACATTTGAAGTATAAGTTTGCTGTGACAATTTGTGTCAAAGGATTTAGACACATCTAGAAATAAGGAAGAGACTAGCTTGCCATTACCTCTAGCTTTATTTCTAGTGTATATACACTAGAAGTGTTAGTACTATGGGAAGGATGGAAGTCATTTTGTGTGGGGGATAGGAGTTCTTCCTGCAGGAGATAGATAAGCAATTGTTTTTGAATACACTTTTCCCATACTTTAGACAGGGGCTTAAAACTGCTATAGTTCTAAAGTTAGTGATGTCTCTTGAATGTCCTCCTTTGTGTAGAGGGATAATGTGTGATTTTTTTCCAGAGAGAGGAAATGTGGTTTTCCTGGATTGGCCTATTTATAAGGATTGAGACAGGACAGGCAATGCTATTGGCTGCTATTTTAAGGTACTTGTTTGGAAGGTCATCAGCTGAATTAGAGCATGGTTTGAATTTTTTAAGAATAGTTTTATATAGGATGTGGGCAGAGGTTTGAAGGTGAGGTGAAAGTGGATTTATCCCTTGCGACTACTCCTGGGTGAACCCCAAAACTAATATTTTTACAACGTCTGCCAATTACTCAAAGCATTCTCAATAAACTCTGCTGCCTCAACCAAGCCTCTCCCAGACGAATCCAAGGAACTTTTACCCTGATTTATCCCTTGCGACTACTCCTGGGTGGACCCCAAAACTAATATTTTTACAACGTCTGCCAATTGCTCAAAGCATTCTCAACAAACTCTGCTGCCTTGACCAAGCCTCTCCCAGACGAATCCAAGGAAGTATGTGCCTCAGCTGCCTAGCCTTAATGGTATAATCTGTAGGCCCTGTTAGGTGTTCTGTTGCTCCCTGCCAGGCAAGCCAGCAGCCTAAATCCCTCTTATTTTCCTATCCATGTTCTTTCCTCTCATCTAGTTCCCTGATTTACTCTTGCTTCTCCCTTAGTCCAACCCTGTCCACGGTGTGCCCTGGTGTGCTAATGTGCACTTTGCATTTGTCTACTAGTTGGCATCCTCTCCCCGCTAATATCTACTTTTATTTCACTACTCTAATATTCTCCTTAAACTCTAACTTCTCCTTTTCTCCCTCTCTCTCTTTTTATACTATAGCCCACTCCTACCCACTATTTCCAGGTCCTCTCTACTTACCTTTCTGCTAGTCAACACTCCATTGATTGGTTTTCGATCCTCCCCTGACCCCCCTTTGGTTCTGCTCTTCCTGTTATTTCGACTATCTGCACTGTTCCCTCCTCTATCTCTTCGTTCTCTTTCTCCCCCCCCCCCTCCTCATTCCTATCTTATTATCTTACCTTAGCTATCTGGGTTACCTACTACTATTCTATGCTGCATAGCCTAGCCCTCTTCCTCTCTCCCTCTCGCACCAGCTAGCCCTCTCTTCCTCATATCTCTTTTTATTATCTAGCCAAGATACCTCTATCTTCCTCTACCCAGCCATACTTCTGGTTTCTCTCCCCACTGCCTACATGTAGCCATCTTCCACCCACTCTGTTATATCCATTTGATATGGCTGTATCCCCTTTCGCTGTCGTAATTACAGCCTTTCCTGTCTGTACCTGATAACCCCTATCCCTGCCCCTCCCCCTCATCCCGAACTTCCTCCTGGAGTTTTCAAAACCCCTCCAAACTTTTGGCGCCATCTTTAAACTGTCCGTTCTCCGCTGCTGGTGTCCTTGGTTGAGCATCTACACCTTTAGTAAGTTTACCTTTTGTTACTTTGTATCGCTGTTTTCCACTGTCAATACTATTGTGTTTTGTCTGTTATTGTATAATAATAGCTTTTACATAATTTGGATTTACTGCCTGATATCCTAGCTATGTGATGGTAATTGGCTTGCTACTAACTGCAATCCGTGTTTCAGTACACCTTTATGAATGCTGTCAAGAACTGCCGTGGATTAAAGCACTAAAATTTACTTCAGTGTGCGTGATCTATATTTTCATTACAAGCTGGTATCTCTCGTTTTAAAGACTGCTACTGCTTATGTAACTTCATGAATAGTATAGAGATTGCGAGTAATTAGTTTTATATTGCTAACGCATTTGCCAATGTGGGTTGCTTGTGCTTAAAACCGTCCGTTTTGGGTGGCTTGTGCTTAGCTAAACTCTGTTTGTAATACGACAGTGTCATATGTAATATGTAATTTCAGTCCCACATTGTACATCTGGGTAGTCTAAAAGCGTAGAACTGCTTTATCTATAGCGACATCGCCTCGCCTAGTTAGTTGTGTCCTAACTGCTAAATGGAGTGTTTTGAGACTTGATTTTTTTCTTATACACGCACAACTGATGAAAAACACTTCTAAACTGTTGTAAAATATGGATATTGGCCTGCCAGTTAAGTAGCGCCCTTTGTAGAACGATATATATATATTTTTTTAAATGCTTTATTCTTATTGATTCTGTTTAATTGCATAATACTTCAGTCGCTTCCAATCTATCTTTATACACTGCGCCATTGACCTGCATTCCTATTATTACTTGGGTAACACGGAGCGTTCACAGAAGATACTGATTCTGCAAGCTACACTCTGCAAATGGTAATTTAAAGATGCGCCCTAGTTTGCTACAGTCCCATTTAAAGCCCGTTCTTAAGGCACATTGTACTACAATATTTTAGCTTATTTCGCTGTTCCAAGTTATACAATATAGTACATTGAATGTCCACTTTTTATTCTATGATAGTCTCCCCTGTAACTACTATAACCCCTCATAGACTTGTAATTGAATATGATTTATTAATAATTCACTGCAACTTTTAATTTTTGTAATTTATTCTGCTTACTGCTCTAACGGATACTGAGTTATTACCTACTAAAGTATAATTTATATCTCTTTTTCTGTTGTTCTCCAGCTTTTGCCCTGATTTATCCCTTGAGACTACTCCTGGGTGGACCCCAAAACTAATATTTTTACAACGTCTGCCAATTGCTCAAAGCATTCTCAACAAACTCTGCTGCCTCAACCAAGCCTCTCCCAGATGAATCCAAGGAGGTATGTGCCTCAGCTGCCTAGCCTTAATGGTATAATCTGTAAGCCCTGTTAGGTGTTCTGTTGCTCCCTGCCAGGCAAGCCAGCAGCCTAAACCCCTCTTATTTTCCTATCCATGTTCTTCCCTCTCATCTAGTTCCCTGATTTACTCTTGCTTCTCCCTTAGTCCAACCCTGTCCACGGTGTGCCCTGGTGTGCTAATGTGCACTTTGCATTTGTCTACTAGTTGGCATCCTCTCCCCGCTAATATCTACTTTTATTTCACTACTCTAATATTCTCCTTAAACTCTAACTTCTCCTTTTCTCCCTCTCTCTCTTTTTATACTATAGCCCACTCCTATCCACTATTTCCAGGTCCTCTCTACTTACCTTTCTGCTAGTCAACACTCCATTAATTGGTTTTCGATCCTCCCCTGACCCCCCTTTGGTTTTACCCGCTCCGTTCGCCATTGCGGGCTCACTCCGCTCCCCTACCCTTCCTCCAATTCCCACCCGCCCCCAGTAGCTCTACCTTTATCTCCCCATAACCACACCCACCTTGAATTTTGGCCAGTCAAAAACCACAACTCTGTAACTCCCATTCCTTCCCACCTAATTAACTTCATCTTCCTCTCATTGACTAATCACCTAGCCAATCGAACTTATTTACCATCTCAACTCCCACCCACAACCCACATACCCTCTAATCCTTCACAACTCTCCACTCATTCACCTTTATTAGTCACTAAATAATTCATTTACCTACACCTCTCTTACTACCACATCTACTTTTACAACAACTAAATAATCTTAAATAGCCCCTCTTCACAATGCTTCCAAAACCCTCATTCTTACTAACTCTACTCCTTATCTTAACCTATCTTTACTACCTCACCCAGCCCAGTTATTCCTACCACTCCCAACACTTCCACGTAACTAACCATCTTACCTCTTCTCTCTCACACCCAAACACTCCAATTTCACCACACCTGTGCCCTATAGAAAACCATTTACTTTTTCCATACAAACTTATCACCTCTCAAAAATGCTGTACACACATAGTTGTTTCCAAATCCTACCAAATCATAAGAGAACCAAATCTATTCTCTAAACTATCCAACTATTTCTCCAAACTATTCCGATATTTCATTAGCAACCTTTTATCTGGTGACATCCATCCTAACCCACGTCCTACCTCCTCATCCAGTTCAGGCAAATCCTTACTACTTACCTCCTTAAACTCCCAAAGTATAGTTAACAAAATCCCTAACCTCCATGCCTGGTTGATACACAATAAACCTGACATCCTATCTATCTCAGAAACATGGCTAAAGCCCCATATAAAAGACTCTGAAATAATTCCACCAAACTATTCTATCATTAGAAAAGACAGGTCCCACAAGAAAGGTGGAGGAGTAGCTCTCCTCTACTCATCCTCCATGTCAGTTACACCTTATAACAAACCTACTCCTCAATTTAACAATGCTGAACTACTCATAACTCTACTTCAAATTAACAAACACAAACACATATGTATCGTTTCCCTCTATATCCCCCCAGGGGATAATATTTCCACTCAAGACATCCTCTCCTGGCTCACCAACAACATTAGCAATGAAACAATAATCTTAGGTGATGTGAATATCAACTGGGCCTCAATCCAGTCTCCCACACACCCACTCAACGTCAACCTATATAATTTTTCACAACTTATCACCTCTATAACACACCCCTCAAAATACCTCTCCAACGGCAGCATCCTGGATTGGATCTTAGTCTCTCATCCCCATTATTACTCAAACAATGGTACTCTCCCCAATCCTCTTAGTGACCACCTACCCATCTCCACCTACCGACTCCCCTTACTACTAGATCGCACCCACAATTATATTACCTTACGTAACCAAAAAAACTTCAACCCATCAACCTATGTTAACTCCCTAAAAGCAATAAACTGGAACTGTCTAAAAACCTTACCTTTAGATAATGCAGTTGCCCACTTCAACACAACTTTCTTAAATATACTAGACTTCCTTGCTCCACTAAGAACAAAGAGAATAAAAATTAAAACCACCCCTTGGCTTACCAAAAACACACTAGCTACAATGCGGCAAAGAGATAAAGTCTGGGCACACTATCAGAAAAATAAGTTCCCCCCTCACCCTTAATGAATATAAAATACTTAGAAACAGGGTAAAAAAGCTCATCATCCATGATCGACAAAATTACTTTTCCATACTCCAAAACAATAACAAAACAAATCCTCAGAAATTCTGGAAAGGTGTCTCCACTCTACTTAATCCCAGTAAACCTGTCACCCCCACCCCAGACCCTAATGCCCCAGATGCCGACTTAGGTACTCAATTCAACTCTTTTTTCATTGATTCTATTTTAAAATTAACCTCTTCTTTCTCTAACAACACTTTCGCCAACTCACCCCCATCCACCCCAAACAACACCCCACCCTGCACTACTACCACTCCCCCTCTCACATCTACTAACTCTGTACCCTCTACCTCTACTCCTACTCTCACTTCCTCCACATCTTCTTCACCCACTAATACCCCCTCTCCACACTCCCCACCATTCACACTAAGACCCATACCCACTTCTACTATACAAAAACTCCTTCAGAAACTAAAACCTAGCACTAATGCTCCTGATAACATCCCCTCCTATTTTCTTAGCATATCTGCTGAAGCAACTGCCTACCCCATTAGCATACTAATCAATCGCTCTATCCAAGAAGGCATAGTTCCCCAAATCTGGAAAAAAGCCTTCATCATACCTTTACATAAGGGTGGTAACAATAACAATGCTAATAACTTTCGCCCCATCGTTATCCTCTCTCCCATCGCTAAACTCCTGGAAAAATGTATTCAACTACAACTACTTCCTTATCTCTTAGATAACCACCTGCTAACTCCCACACAACATGGATTCAGACCTAATCACAGTACTATGACAGCACTCCTCCCCTTCCTTGAAACTGTAAATAAAGCCCGGGACTCGGGCCTTATTGTCTCTACCCTTCTACTCGACCTCTCTAAAGCCTTTGATACTATCTCACACAGGCTGCTTCTAACCAAACTTGCAAAAATTAACCTATCTCCCTCATCACTGAACTGGTTCTCCAGCTACTTAACCAATAGATATCAAGCAGTAAAATGGAAAAAGGCAACCTCCTCATTCCTTAATACCCCAACCGGAGTTCCCCAAGGCTCCATATTAGGACCCCTCCTCTTCAACATATTTATAAATGATTTCCATACCGCTATCCCTCTCTCCAATATCATCCAATATGCAGATGATTCTACCATTATCTGCTCTGCCACATCTATCCCCTCCCTCCTAAAACTAACCCAGGATGCTTTTTCAACCACTGAGCAATGGATGAAAAGTAATCACTTGGCACTAAATGCCTCTAAAACCAAGTTAATGGTTTTCACCCCTTCTAAAGTCAACTCTATCAATATAAACACCTTCTCTATTACTAGTCAAAATAACATTCCTCTGGAGCTAGTGTCAGAGACCAAACTACTTGGGAGTCCAAATTGACAACCAACTAAAATTCAATTCCCATCTACAACTAAATATAAAAAAAAAACATCAAAAAATTGGTATGCTTTATCGGCAAAAGTACTTCCTTAGAACTGCCACTAAAATCACTCTTTCCACTTCCTTTCTTATTCCTTCCCTTCTCTATGGAGCCCCTCTTCTAACTAATCTGCAAACATCTTTAAAAACACAGCTCTCCTCCTGTTACAACAAAATTGCCAGGTTTGCTACCAGCCAAAAGTCTTCTACCCACCATTGTTCCTCTCTCCAACAACTAAAATGGTTAGAACTACCCAAACATCTCACCTATACTCAACTGTCCCTCGCTCATAAGCTCATTTTCAACCCCTCCCTCTGTCCCTCCCTGTCCACTGTCTTTAAACTGCACCTTCCTGATAGAGTATTAAGGTCCAACAACCAAAATCTACTTGAAATATATAAACCTACTCGTCCCCCAGGCAAAAATCTTCTATCACATGGCCTTGCACGCCTCTGGAACTCCCTACCTCCATCCATTCGTACCACCTCTAACCATTTTAATTTCAAAAAATCTCTTCATTCTTACCTAGCATTACAGTGGGAATGCTCCTGCTTCCACCCCATATAACAAACACTAAAATTCACAAGTCCTCCTAACTCTAGTACTCTCATTAAATTTAAGGCATCTGCTAGAATACTGTCTTGAGATTCTGCAAGAATACTGACTCTTAACTTGTACCGAATTCTCATTTTAACTTTGTACACCCCTTATAATGTGTATTTGATACAAGTTTCATTAATTGTCAACTTATTTGTAATGTTTGTTTATAATATGGATTTCCTGCTTGAATTGTTACAATTATAATGCATTTGTATTGTTTGTTTTAATATGTATTCCTGCTTGAATTGTTACAATGTATAATCATCTCTACTAACCTAATGTAACATTATTTTGTCTGGAGCTTTTCTCCCCAGGACTCCATTGAAAACGGGTTCATCTTGGCCCAATGGACTATATTGGTAAACCAACTGCAAATAAATAAATAAATAAAAATGTGCTGGCATGTGGCTATTGAGCAGGGTTGGGATCAGATGTTGGGGAATCCTTAGGGATACTACTGCATGTATGATATAAGAGTTGAAGTCTATTGCAGTTTTGAATGGGGAGTTATTGGGAAAGGGGGTTAGGACTGATTTTTTGGTTGCAATATAAGATTTCTTTAATGGCTGACCAGAATATTTTAGGGTTGTGTTTACTATTGTTCAGATGGTTGTTTCAGTATAGTTTCTTGCTTTATTTATTTGGTTTTTAGTATGGTTGCAGAGCATTCTTAAGTTTTCAAGACATTATGGTGTGTATATTTTTGCCAGACTTTCCATGCTTTTTCTCTATCTTGTACTAGCATTCTACTCTTCTTCTGATAGCCAGCCAAATTGCATTATTTGTTATCAGTCTCTTCCTTTGTCAGGATGCAAGGCTGTTTAGGATATTTAGAAACATTGTACTGAACTCATTTACAGAATCATCTAAGGTGAGGACGTTTAGGATGTTCCAGCTAATAGATGACAGGGTAGTAATAGTAGTAGTAAACATTCCTGGGTTGAACTTGGATAGGTTATGTGTTGTTTTATAAGCATGTTGTTTGAGTGGATGTGTGAGACGTCTTGTTGTATCGACTTAGACAGCCACTGAGAGGGTCTGACACCGTACCTGATGTAGTGAAATTGCTCGGGTCTAATATTAGGATCCAGTCTAAAAAGGAATTTGATGTCTTGCTATACTGTTGCTGGACGTAGGGGAGTTAGAGTTTCTGCCTAACCAACTGATATTGATATCGCCTTCCAGTATTTTTTTTCCTTGTAAAATTGTTATGGATATCCAATGTAGGATATCCTCCAGTGTAGCTGTACTGTCACCAGGAGGGATGTAATGACAGTAACACATATTTGTTTGTATTTGTTTACTTTCAGGAAAGTAATAAGAAGCTCTGCTGAACTGAATTTTGGTATTTGTTTGTTGTAGGGGGAAATGTGGTAGTTGACCTTCAGGTCTATTACTACAAAGAGCAATCCGTTTACAGCTGATACAGAACAATTAACAAGCGGCACAAAGTAAAACAGGTTTTCTTACTGAATACAGAAACCAGGAAACAAAGGATACTAAGTAAATGGCATATAGAGTATAATCTGCTGGTCAAAGAGAGGACAGTGGCCTACTTAGTAAGTGGTCCTTAGACTGCAAGGACTATTCCTTTGGGGGGAATGTCACAGCTATGTTCCAGCACAAGGCAGGCAGATATTTGACTAGTTACAGTTAGTACACAGCAAAGCTCTTCATGTTAAACTTGCTTACAATGCACAATGACAATATTTCCTAGTGATGGATGTTGTGGCAAGACCTCCTACAATACTGGAGTAAGGAGTGAATGAAGTGACCACAACCTCTGAAAGGAAAGGAAAGAAAAGAGAAAAACTCTACTCAACAGTAATATTATATGGAGGCAGTAAAGTTAATACTTACTCCTGAAGATGGAGGAAGAAGCACAGTGAGTCACAGCAAGAGAATATGGGGTATTGTAAGACATATACTTATGCATATTTATACACACACATGCACAAAAACGTGCAGCCATACTCCTGGCTAAGTTAATCTTTGTAGAGCTGAATGCAGAGCAAGTAAAAGTGATAAGTGTTTAAAATAACAGCACATAAATGCTTGGATTTGTGGCAGAAGGGTAAAAAGACTAAAGCAGACAAGAATAAAATTAAATACAACTCTCTTTACAGGTTATGCAAGACAAGCACTTGAGAAGACAAGGCTAAAATTAAATACAGCTGGTTCCATGGATCAGACCAACAAATTAACAATAGTTAACTACAGTATCCCATATTCCAGGAAAGCTGCAACTCTCTGAAGCACTGGTCATATTGGAGAGTGCAAACACTATATCATTTTCCTGACAAATTGATATCCTGTCAGCTAACAGAAAGAAAGGGAAAAAAAGTTCTGACTATACAGTCTGTAAATTATCGGTTACTACAGACAGTGCAGACAGCATACAATTACATCGTTAAACCCTTTTAGCAAAATAAAAACATTCAACAGGTAGACTGTAACACAAGAAAACAAAGAAAAGTCAGTTATATTCAGACACAGCTGCACCACGTCTCACAAATACAAATACAACTCCTTCAATTTTACAGATGTCCTTTATTTTGCCTTAGAATTTTGTACAGCCCCTCGTAAGTAGAAAACTGACAGTGTGACAAAACAATGAAGTGTACATGCATTTAATCAGGCACTTCAATTACAGAATAAGAATTCTACATAAAGTGTACAGAAAACTATTACCTTATTCTATCAACTTACCAAGTCAAACAGCTGCATTTAAAGAGCCTAGCTCTGTATTTTCAGCTTTATCTTGGGTTATTAAGTTAAAATGTAAAAAAAATACTGTTACAAGACAACACACGCTACTTGTACCTTGAAATGTGACTTAGTTTTGTTGACTCTTCAAGAAGTGCACACAGGTAACTGCAAAACTGGAAATATGTCAATATTTTTAGTTGTTGGCAGATGGATATTTTTCATCCACTCCCTTTTCACCTCCCAGTTTATGGACTACTTTGTTTTGAAGATTCCTGAGTGGAAAACTGCTTTGTTCGCTTGCTTTAACAAGCATTTCTCATGAAATAAAAGAAGTAACTAATAAATGTACATCTTACAACAGAAATGATTAATGCACACATGAAAGGCAACTTCTGTACAATTTTAAGTGGGGATCTTTTGCCTATACAATAAAGTATTAACACCTGTAATGTATCTTGTTGTTATTCATAGCCATATAATTAGTTTAGTAATTTTGACTGCACTGAAAAAAAAATAAAATGTACTTACTGACACGAGAAAAACTATGTTAAATAGGAAGCAACAAACCTCCTCATGCTGTATGTTATGGGGCCCTGCATACATCCCTACAGATGTTAATCAACCCCCATGTTGTTTCTGGTTTCTGTTTTAGTGTTCAAAATGATCGCGCATGTAGGCAAGTAAATATACTTCAAAGTTTAATAATCCCTCTTGGACTACATTCTGTAATAGTAGGCTGGTGAAAAACACAAAGTCAAAAGACTTGTTTTCCTTCACTGACCTAGTATGCTTTATTACCTACACCATGCATTTTGACTGTGTCAGAATTACAGAACTGTACCAGCTTACTGACCTTCCTGGGTAGAATGAAAATTTCTGCAGCAGATCCTAGATTTTAAATATTAGTAAAGAACCTGAATCCTTGGGTTCTTTTAATACAAGGGACTTTACAGCCATGATTGACAACAAATTATCACAACATGAATCTGATTTCCACAGTATAACCACTTTGCTGGGCTATGGCAAAATCTTGCCATAGTACTGCACTGTCACAGGCATACCTTGGATACAATATTTTGGCAGGGAACTGAAGTTATCTGTGTCAGAACAGATCAGGTTAACAGCACAGTAAAATTAAAGTCTGCCATTTCCTGCAACCTCTTAATCATTTACTATGATAGACTGCCAAGCTGGATAGGGCGTATAGACCAGAGGAACTTAACAACATCTACAGTCAGTTCTTCTGTGTTAGTGTTGCTATGAAACTGAATTCAAAAAGCCACTGCTGTATCTTAAAATCCATTTCAGAATCATCACCACCTCCAAAACGATCTGCATGCAGTACACATATTTCTGCCTTGGAACCCCCCCAAACAAATGAGCTGATTACTCAAAACAAAGACTTTGTGGCAGAAGCTAGAAAATTATTTAGTTACTAGGTCAATGGAGGACAAACGGCTACAATGGTTACCAAACAGTAAAAGACCTTAATAAGATGGAATCCATGTGAAGTAAGAAAACTGTATACATGAAAAGATGACAGCTATTATTTAGACATTTATTTATTTATTTACATTTGTTAACCAGGTAGTGTCCGTCTGGGTTGGAAACCCGTTTTCAGTGGAGACATGGGGAGAAAAGCTCCAGAGCAGTACAAATTAGTTAAAGTACAAGTATTTCACAACAAATATAACAAAAATGGATGACACAAGTTCACACAAGGAATACAAGGTCATAGCAAAACTTTTACATAGTATGCAAAATAAGTGAGGTAAATTATGAAGTTATATAATGTATACAATATCCACAATACAAATCAGAAATTTAGAAGTTATACAAAAGTATAACATGTCCACAAGAAAAATCAGAGAGATAATATGCAAGTCATGCAAGAGATGAGCAGTAATAGGAAAAGAAACTAGCCAGGAGAAATACAGGGGCAAAGCCAGTCAGTATTTAGATAGCCTTTCAGGGTAATTTTAAATGTGGACAAGTTGGGATTTTCTGGATGTGCTGAGGTAGATTATTCCAGTCCTTGGCTACTTTATAGGTGTAGAGGAAATTGCTATGATAGTTGTGAGACTGAGTCACTTTTAGCATCTGTTTGTTGGATGATCTAAGGAGCCTACAGTTAAGAGTTAGGTTGGACTAGGTTTGAAAGAGCTGGACAGTCTGTGGGGGCTGTATATGATTTTATGGGCAAAGAAACTTGCTTTAGTGCTAACAGGTTGGGAAGTTACAGCCAGCTGAGTTGTTGGAGGGCTGTGCAGTGGTGGGTTTCATGGGGATGATTGGTGGCAAACTTAGCTATTTTGTTATAGCAGGACTCTAGTTTATTGAGGTCAGTTTTGGATAGGCTGATAAAGATCTGAGAGCAGTAGAGGAGGGTGGATAACAAGCGAGATCTTACAGTGGCAAGTCTAGCTTTCTGTGTAAGGTAAGGTTTAACCCTGTAGAGAGTTCCAAATTTGGAGTGGACTTTTTTGATTGTCAGGCAGATGTGTTTATCGAATTTTAGTGTATCATCTAAGGTAACTCCAAGTAGCTTGGTCTGATTGTTGGGTTCCATTATTGTACCACTGGATGAGTTTATGAAGAGGGGTGGTGTGCCAAGTTTGGATGATTTGTTAAAGAAGATCATGAGGTTGGTTTTATTTGGGTTGAGGGTGAGTTGATGGCTGGTTAGGTAATTTACAATGTCTTGGAAAGATGTTTGCATTTTGTGTTGAAGTTCTTCAGGGAGTGGGCTGAGGAGATGAGATAAATCGTCAGCATATTGGATGATGCATTCTGTATTTAGATTGTTATCATGCCAGTGCCTGCACGAATGAAGTAAGAGCACAGTAACACTAGGCAAAGCTATATTTAGTGGAAGTGCCAGGGATCATCAAGCTACTGTAAAGATATGATAAATAAACTTGTAATAAACTATGCACTGTCTTGACAAATATCTGAACTGAATGCTTCTGGATCACTGGTTCAACGTCTGCCACAGCTGCCCATACACTGCCTTTACAATCATCTTCCCTGAAGCCTTGACAGCATCACTAGTGAATTTCATTTTTGCAGGAAGCAGACGTTAACTAAAATCCTGGCTGATTACACACTCATCTCTAACATCTTAGTCTTACAGAAGATGTGATGCTGAAATCAGTACATTACTCTGGATGAAGACTGGGAAAGGTAGCAAACAGAAAGACTGCTAAAAGAAAAAGAAGTTATGTTTTTAAATGTTAAAATGACTTCCATGCAGCAAGAGACTGAACAAAGTGGTCGATACTCATCTACCATTGGTCTGTCACAGGCACAAGACAACTAATTCATCTCAGAGGGCTGTGAATTCAGCAGTACTACACACTTCTCTGAGTTCATTATCTCAGAAGCTGGCCCATAACAATACAAGAATAAGTCAAGTCAGGTATGTTGGTTATGGTGGTACTCGCTCACAACCGATAATGAAATCCAAGTGACCAAATGCCCTATACAGGAGGAAATGAATTCCAACACAGTCCATGTCTTCTGCCAAGGATTATATAGAGTGCCTACTGTTTCACATAATATTTTTTCTAGGGTTGCACTGCTTGACGGCACTGTTGTAGTCATGTGACTATCAAGCATACATCAAGTATACACAACTACACAACTAACATTTTCAATATATTTTTTCATGAGAGAATATCATGTTCAAAAAAAATAATATAAAAATAAGAAATCAGGAAGTTACATGAAAAAGGTGAAAGCAGGGAGGAATCAGCTGCCTTGATATGACATCAGAACAGGCAAAAAATAGCATGTACTTAAGACAGTAAAATATTTAATAAAATGGTACAAGGAGCTGAAGTGTCTGTGACATGCTATGTGTTACTATACTTATAGTATCTATTTGCAGCTTTAGGATGCCTTTTACAAGACAGTGTGTGTAAATACACATACATATCGGTTTACTATCAAAATTGTGCAAAACACTTGTGCGAGTCATCACTTACCTGACTCAGAATGTCGTAAAATCCAAATGCTGAATGTTCACATAACCGAAAGTGGTAGTTTAGGAAAGCCAACAACTCAGGAATGTCGACATTACCAAAACTACCTGGACTTTCGGATATGTCCTAGAACGTTTTGCAGGGGGGCAAGCCTCACTGCACCCCACACATCCCCTGCAGCTTATATATACTAACTCTGGTTAAGTGCCTTGCTCATATTCAAACCACGGAATGAAACCCAGGGCTCTTGATGAAGCTCATTAGCAGCTCACAGCCCTAATCCTCGGTATTAATCTAGAAGACAGTTTACACTCAGGCTTCTGCCCTAAGAAAGAATAAACTTCAATTGGGCTATTGCTTTTTTTTTTTTTGCATTATGTGAACTGCCCCCCAGGGAATATGATAAAGTAAAACTGTCTGAGTTCTCAGTGCTTGATAGATGGCACTGGGATGAATATTTTCACTGTATTTAGGCCAAATGTGACACTGTACTAAATGCACACCACACTACCAATCACACTTGGGTGATCTCAAAAATCTTGGCTGTACTCATTCTTAAAATCCATTCTTTCACCCATTTTTATTACCCACTTATCCAATTCAAAGGTACAAAGAACTGTAGTCTGTCCAAGCAAGCAACTGGCGTAAGGCATAAAGTCAATCTTGAATATAAGGCAGCTCATTAAACAATACACAAAAACACACACACATACAATACACAAACACACACACACACACACACACACACACACACATACATACACACACAGGAAACACACAAACAAAAATCAGCAAATGTGAAACTCTTCATTCCACCTGCTGCATGCCAGTAAGATGTGGAAGAAAGCTGAAGACCCTAGCAAAAAAAAAAAAAAAAAAGCACACACATACAGAGATACTGGAACAGCAAGCAAACTCTGCCCAGAAGGAAGCCTACCAGGAAAGAAACCAGACACCATGGACATGATGGGTGGAAGAGCATGATGTGTAGCATCACCGTGATACTCAAGTGCCACACTTGAACATACTAGAAATGCACTGCAACGCATGTATCCTAGGAAAACAGTCAAACATAACTGCCTACATACCTGTTAAAGAATGAAAGAATAAACAGATCAAAGCAAATATTTGTCAGTGTCACGTGCTGCGGTGCACTGGTGACAGACTTCAAAAGAATGACAGAACAGTATGAGAGACAGAGAAAGACAGAGACATATGAGGCAGCACAATGTAACCAAAAGGTAAAGATGATATATGGTACATGTTAACTAAAAGCACCCCCTAAATAAGTGGGTAAGTAAAACAATAAGAATACAGGATGCACAATAATAGGAATCCATATTAGAGAAAAAGGAGATGATTTTCCTGTGTATAAACAGGCAGTTAGCCAAAATCAGAGTATGGCATCCAGCCATGAATACTACACATTTGAAAGGCAGCAATTGGGATATTTAAGCCACTGACCCTTTCCTGTAAAAGTCTGTTTCATAGAAACATTTTAGTGCCTTAAGAACTGTAGCCAAATGAGGGTAGTGTTAGTGATAGTTTGTGTGTTTGTGTGTGTTCTATGTGCATGCATGCGTGTACTCTTGTACCTATAATGTCTCTGTGTATACAGGAGTCTTTATATCACTTTACATTTGTTTATGTGCTACAAATCAAATCACAACAGATATGAGCACGATAAAGACATCTTATATACTCATTTGTTAAGCAGGTAATAAAGGCATTTACCAGACAGTCTGCACATTGAGTAACAGCTTAATTTCATCTCTCCCAGTGTGAGGACAGAAACTTAGAAGGGAGACCCATTAATCTCGGATTTTTGGTAGATTTCAGTAACTGGCTAGTAAGTGCACTGCCTGGATAACAGCATAAAACAAATTTAGAAAACCTGAAAGAAAATCAATCACAAAAGTTGAAGGAAAAACACTGTCTGGGAAGAATTCTGCAGCTATTCAGCAAAACGCAGTGCAAGCTCCACCTTTGATAAAAAACATGACTTCCAGTAACTTAGAGGAAAAAATAAGGCAAATGTGCTCAGAGCTGATTAAAATAAATGAAACAATGAAGGATTACATCAACTCAAGTAACAAAAGGCTGGAAAAATGAAGGAAGCTTTGAAAAGATATACAGATGAGATGATAAAACTGCAAAAATCAAAAGTCGAAATGAAGGAAAGGCTGGCTTAGTATGAGACTGCTCAAGAACAGATGTTCAAAAAAAAAATAGAAGACAGAGCACATAGGGGAAAACCTGAGATTTAATGTTGTACCAGAGAAGCTGGAAGGAACAGACTGCATTAATTTTATGAAAGCACAAATAAGCAACTGGACTGGTATTCCACAGCAGGAGTTGTTAATTGAAAGGACACATCATGTATATGCTCCAAACCTGGCCATGAGAAAGCAACCTAATCCTTCAGTAGTAAAAGATGCAATCCTACCAGCAGAAGGAGTTGATTCTGACAAAACTATGGTAGAAGGACCAAGTACTAAAAGTGGGAGACGGTGATTGTGAAAAATGATTACTCACTATACAACAGGCAGAAGAGGAGTACATTTATTCCACTAATCAGGGAATGTTGAGAAACAGACATGAGATTCAAGTTGCTGTACCCAGCTATTTCCAGAATATTCTTTTCTGGAAGGACAAAATCATTTTTTGATGCAGAGCATGCTAAGGAGGAAATACAAAAGTCTGTCCAACAAAAAGCGAATTAACAGAAAGAGATTTGTCTTCTTGTTCTTCTGTTAACAAAGGTCACAGAGGGACTGTAAAAGTGAAACCTTTTCCATGTTTCAACATAACATGCTTGACAGAAAAGAAAAAAAGCACAAGAGTTGACCAGAAGAACCGGGAGTACATTAGAAATGAAGCAGAGACTAGATTTGGGAGATGGAGACCAACAGAATTAAAACTAGCAACTCAGAAACTGACATACAAATATGGGATTACAAAGCATTCATTATATTTGTAAAACATGACAGAACAAGAAAACCTACAAATATTGGACTTTTTTAACTTTGTTAAACTTGTATGAAACTCTAAAGCATATGTCCTACTTCATGCCATTAACGTCTGGAAGAACATTTAAGAGGGGGGAGAGGAAGGAAAGAGTTTTAAGAAAAACACATTTTTGTTCTTAATATTAGTGTTTTTAGAATGCATAATATGCTCTAGATGCTATACAGTAAAGTTTTTGCAGTTATTTTTGAGTGTAATGGTGACACTAAAGTAAACAGGTGCCACTGATTTTGTTTCCTGCTATCTTTTCCTTGCTCCCTGGATTACTTGAAAAGAGACATGGAGGAGTTGTCGGATTATGTAGCCCAGGCGGGTATGAACCTAGCCCTGAAAAGCATCCTACCATCACCCAGAACAATTGGCTAAGTTTCTGGTGTCATTCTAAGGGGATCCAGTATCTGTCTGCCTGGGATGACATGACTGACAAACCTTGATGCTTTACCTGAGATGGCCTACATCTGTCACCTCTGGGGTTCTGGATACTGGCCAAGGCTCTTGCCACCCTTATAGTGCCCTTTTTAGCCGGTGTTCCAAAGAGCAAATTACCACCATAACAGCTACAAACAAATGCAATCTGAGGGTCATGCTGCTTAATGCTAGATGTCTAAATTTCAAAATGCACTCGCTTGAAGCACTCTTTAAAACGAAGAACATCGACATTTGTGTTGTAACAGAGACCTGGTTCAAGGCAGCAGAAAGCACCCCTGCACTACCAGGCTATAACTCATTTCACATAACTGGGCTGGCCCAATAACTTGGACCGAAGCTCCAAAGGAGGTGGTGTTTCAATATTTATAAAGGATGCGCACATCTCCAGACTGGTAGCCCAATATAACGCATCAGAGATAATTCAGGTGCAGCTAACATTGGGTAAGACAGCGATTCAGGTCATAGCCTGTTATAGGTCCCCAACAATGTCCCAAGACTCACACTCCACATTCCTAAGCACCCTGGAGAATATTAAGGTTCAACCTAACAATCTCATACTGGGCGACTTCAACTACTCCTCCATTAACTGGGAAAACTACTCATGTACCAATACACTTGTCCTACGTTTCCTGGAATTCATTGATTCCAGTGACCTAGACCAGCTCGTTCTTCCTAGAATTCATTAATTCCAATGCCCTGGACCAGCTTGTTCTTGCCCCACTAGAGGTAGTAGCATCCTTGACCTGGTCATTACTAACATAGGTGACCGTTGCTCTACAACAATAGTCAACTCCTCCCTGGTTAGATCTGACCACAAACTAATCACCCTGGAAATCCACATCCCTCCCAACTCCCCCCCCCCCTGCAAAGGTAACCATCATGAAAAACTTCTCCAAAACTAACTTTGGGGTCCTAAAAACAGAGGTGGCTAACTTCATGGCACCCATGCAAATGCAGAATAGTTGAATGACCGCAGAATAATACACCAATGCACTGTATAAACACGTACACAAATGCACGGATCTCACCATACCCAATAGAACCAAGACGCTCCCCTCCAAAAAAAGGAAGCCAATCTGGTGGTCCCCTGCCATAAACAAACTCTACAAAAGAATGAGGAAACATATGATGAATAAGGTGAAGTCCCAAGACTGGAAAAACTCCCTTATCACCCTCAACAAAAAGTTGAGATCTCTTATCAAATCCTCTAAAGCTAGCTATGAAAAGAGAAGTGCAGCTGATAGTAAAGACAACCACAAGGCCTTCTATAGTTATGTAAAGAATCTACACGGCAATACCCAGATTTGCTCTGAGCTACTGCACAATGGTACCGCCAACAGATATTGCCAATATACTGGCTGACAGTTTCAGTGTCAACTTTACCCCTCTCCCCCCAAAGGACCAATCATAATACTAGTATTACTGCCACACAGGTTAAAACAGCACTGTCCAAGGCCAAGAATACAGCTTCCATGGGACCGGACAATATCCCTGGCTGTGTTCTACATGAACTACAGAGTGAACTGGCACCTCACCTGTGAGCCCTGTTCAATCACAGCCTCACCTCTGGCTTTGTCCCTACCGAATGGTGCACTGCTACAGTCATCCCTCTCCACAAAGGAGGAGCGACTACAGACCCTGGGAACTATCGCCCCATTAGCCTGACAAGTCTGATATGCAAAGCTATGGAACGCATCATCATCATCATGGACCTAATAAACAAGGATATAGGGGAATCTCCAAACTCTGGATCCTGCACAGTTTGGTTTTGTGAAGGGAAAATCATGCCTGCTCAACTTGGTCGACTTCTTTGAGTCAGTCACCAGAGCCGTGGATGAAGGCAGGGTGGTTCATACAGCCTACCTTGATCCGACCAAGGCCTTTGATACCATTCCCAACTCAGGAATCATAGAAAAACTTACTAAGCTAGGCATCAACCCCTATTTCACTAGGTAGGTTGCAAACTGACTCACAGATAGAACCCACAGTGTGAAAGTAGCTGACTCCAAGTCAGACTGCTGACCAATCACGAGTGGAGTCCCACATGGATCAGTCCTGGGTCCTCTCCTGTTTGGTATCTACTTCTCAGAAGTCCAGGCCAACACGAAGGGACTACGGCTGACAAAGTTCGCAGACGATTGCAAGTTGGGAGCCATTATTAACTCCCCAAGTGATGTTGACATCCTACAGAAAGGCCTCACTGAAACCAATGACTGGTGTCAGAACCATGGCCTTAAGCTCAATGCCAAAAAGTATGTCGTCATCCCCTTTGGGAAAAACCCAGTTCCCATGAATTACCACATCGATGGTAGTCCACTGAACACAGAAGGCGTTATAAGAGATCTGGGAACACAGGTTGACAGCAACCTCTCTTTTGACCACCACACTGCCACTGTGGTCAGAAAGTCCTTCTATGTGGCACATCTCATTACTAAGGGTTTTGCATCCAGGAAGAAAGAGGTCATTGTACTCTCTACTCTTCCCTCATTAGGCCAGACATCGAGTACAATGCCCCATTTGGCGTGTACCTCACTAGACACCTGCAACAACTAGAGAGGCCACAAAAGTACCTCACAAAGGGGATCTTAGGCCTTAAACACTTGTCCTATATGGAAAGACTCAAAAAACTCCAATTATTCTCTGTCTCATACCGCCTTCTTAGGGGCGATCTCTGCTTGACTTTCAAAGCCATGTGTGACCCAGTACTTTTAGAAATGCTACATCTAAAGAAATCCCAATCCCTCCACACCACATGCTCCAGAGACCACAACCTCATTACCACAATCAACAGAACGTGCTGGAAGGACAGGTTCAGAGACTGCCCATGCTATGGAATAGACTTTCCATACATGTCAAACAGAGCACCTCACTGGCCCTCTTCAAGAGAAATCTTGATCAGTGGATCAGAAATAGAAAATTCACCCCGGGGATCACTCCAGTGCTCTACTCGACAGAGGCACTGGGAGCTAAGGTCGGGTAGCACGATGCCAAGGTAATCCTATAGGCTAGGCTTGTAAAGGCTCCAGGGCCATTAGCCTAGTACACACCTATGAACCTATAAATGTAGGCACTGCAACATAAAAAAATGAAGTAAAGCCTGGTCAAAAGAGCAGGATACAAGAAAAATTGATGTGGCTTTTCCCTCTCTTGCATAGGGGAATGACAGAAAAGGCCCTTGGCTTGATCTAGTAAGTTTTAAGAGAAAGCAAATAAATAAAAAAGAACACTGTCTAGCAAATAAATGAGTACTTTCAGAAGTAACTCTGTATCTGGTTCTCATATCTCCATGGAGGTAATCTAATAAAGAGCAATAAAATCAGGATACTTATTTCTTTCAGTGGCTCCCTTTCAAGGGCTAGGAAATAATATTTTCTAAAAGCATTCAAGTGTTTTTCCAATCTGGGAGAATAATAAAGATAAGACAAAACTAAACATCACTTAGTAGAAGCACTGGCTGTACCATTTGTCTTAGCATACATGATCTTCATTTTAGGTTACTCCAAGTCTATGAGTGCGGCTGTCGGTCTGGAACAACTGTTCCTATAAGGAGGGTAAAATTTCAATATCTGAACATGTGCATAGTTTTGTGTGTTAATACTAATAGGTTTTAGGGGTGTTTTTTGTTTGTTCGTTTGTTTGTTTGAGGGCTTTCAATAACACAAAAGCTTTTGTAAGATGTGACATGGGCTCAAATGGATATGAGAAGAAACAACGGTATAAATGAACAACCTGCCAAATATTACTGTATGCATGTAACACAAAAACTGGAACTAGAGACAACAAAAAAAGCTGTTACACATAAAAAGTAGGGCACTGGCACCTTCCCACCTATCTGATGAAAAGAGAGGAATGTAAGGCATGTGCACTGTAAATTATTCAGGAGCTATTGGAGAAGAGAGAAATTTCTTCTGAAAGAAAATAGCTAGGGACTGTGATAAAATTAAAGTGAAGTGTAAAAAATAGGGTGGAAATAAAATAAAAGGGAGGTATGGTTAAGAAGTAACAAGAATTAATTAGAGAGACTGACAAAAATCCCGCAGAATAAGAAAAGGAGCAACTGCAGAATGCTAAACAGAAAATAAGGGATTACCTCAAAAATATGCATGAGTTTAGAAAGACTGCTGTTAAGCAGCTATTTTTTGATAATAACTTTAGAGCACAAAAACTTTTAGCACAACAACTCAAGCAACAGAAAGCAGAAAGGGCTATCGCCAAGCTTAGGGGGCCTATAACAAGGAATGTAACAAGAGCTCCTGTATAGGTATTAGAAATATTTCGGGAATTCTATGAAAGTTTGTACAAAGCAGAGAAACATGGAAATCAAGAAAAGGTACAAATAGAAATGTTTATAGCAGCATTAAATATGCCAAGGTTAGAGGGAGATGAGGCTCAATTACTAACAGTTAGGATAGGAGGAGATGAGATTAAAAATATTGATGTATAATCAATTTACAGGAAAGTCCCCAGGAATAGATGATATTCCTCTGAATGTTTGGAAGGCTAGGAGGGAAAAAACGATAAAGATCCAGAAGGCTTTGTTTTAAGAGTATTTTAAGAGGAGGAGGAGAAGTACCACATCATTGAAGAAAGTGGTGGCAGCTGTAATACCTAAAGAGGATAAAGTTCCATCAAATCCAGCTTCATACAGGCCCATATCAATATTAAACCATGATTATAAAGTGTTTATGTCTATAATGGCTAAAATAATGGCAAAAGTGATGTCAAAATTGATAGATATGGATCAATTTGGTTTTGTGGAGGGGAAGCAAACATTTGGCAATATTAACAAAACACTGATGATCCAGAGGAAAGCAGAATGCAAGGAAAAAACACTGTTATTGGTGGGTTTTGATGCACAGAAAGTATTTGACAGAGTACACTGGGACTTACTTTATGAGCAGGACAATGGAAGCATTTGCATTCCCTGATAAAATTATAAGGCTGATTAGGAGGACATATGAGGGATCAGAGGTGAAAATTAAATGGGTGGGGTCCTCTCTGATAATTTCTGCTTGAGCAGAGGAACCGGGGTGTCCTCTTTCCCCTTTGTTATTTGTATTATATTTAGAACCACTGGGAAAGAAAATAAAGGACTCCGAAATTCAAGGATACAATTGGTACGATAGTCTAGAAAAGCTGGCTGTATTTGCAGATATTATTTTATACCTGACAAAACCAGAAAAGGACATTACAATGCTGTGGAAGATTTTAAGACAGTTTCAAGTCTTTTTGGGATACAAAGTTAATGAAGCTAAAACAAAGGTAATAGTGGTAAATTATGTACCCACACACAAATTGGTTCAGCAATATCCATATTTATGGGGACATGATAAAATGAAGTATTTAGGAGTACGGATTAAAAATGAATCTGGTGTGGCAGCTAAGGATATGTGGAAAGAGACTAAACAAAAGATAGTACAACAACTGAGAAACACGAAGCTCTCTTATATGGATATGGATAGTAAGATACAAGCAGTTAAAATGCTTTTAGTCCCTTTAGTCTTATACACAAATCAGGCATATTTATCAACTAGAGGAGAAGTTGTGGATAGCAATTAATAAAGAGCTGAAAGATTTTATCTGGGAAGGGAAGACGTCAAGAGTCAAGTGGGATAAGCTGATTCTTCCAACAAAACAAAGTGGATTGGGATTACGCGATTTGAAGGGGTACTTTAGAGCTACACAGTTAAGGCTCCTATAAATAGCACAAGCAGAAACCTATAATTCAAAGTGGAAAGGGATGATGATGAAATGGGAGGAGGCTCAAGAAACAAGGATAGACTAGGATTTTGGATGCTGACCTTTAAAGAGAATAGCAATAATTATATAGAATGTTATATTCATCAAGTAGCAAAAAGTACTCTAAGAACTAAGCCAACACAAGAATGGAGAAAGGAGATTCTGACAACAGGGATGACTGCAATTAGTGATACAGACAATAGGCAAGTGGGAGCTGGAATTTACCTGAGAAAACTGGCAAAGGAACCAAGGTACTGGGAGCAAATAACTAGACAGAGAAAGATAACAGAATGGGAAGATACCAAGAATTTATTTGGACTACAGGTCAGAGATTGCTTTCCCTATCAAGGATAGATATCAGAGTATAAGCAAAACGAAAGAAATGGGAGGGGGGTCCTAAACGAAAGACCAACACTGGTAGAGTTTTTAGTAGAATCTATAAAAGAAGCTGCCATTAAAAAAGGAATAATTAGTAGAGCATATAAAATAACACTTGATACCTATAAGATTCAATCATAGGGTGTTAGAAAGGATCGGGAAGGGAGACTGGATAAGCAATTCATAAAGAAACAATGGGGGTATATGTATGTCTCCCAAATAAGCAACAATATCTAGAAGATTTAGGATTTTTTCTATAAAATGTTTACACATATGTAGACTCTAGAGAATTTTTCCTCAAGTAGACAGCAAATGTTGGAGATGTGATGGGGAAGAAAGAGGTAGCTGTCTTAAAATGTAGCTATTGGCTGTTAGCGCAGTTTTTTTCCATCTCTTTCAACTTTCTGGTTTAAAAGTCGCACTTACACTTGTTTCCCACATTTCCTGTAACTAGCCTAGTCCAGATACAGAGTTGCTGTATCCAGGACTTTTGGTAAGCTTCTGAGCCCCGCAAGCCTTTCTGTGTTGGAAGAAAGCCTTCTAGCTTATCAGTGGGAGTGGTAAGCACTAGGTAGCCTGTCTACCACAATAGGAGTGGTTCTTGGCTCAGAAATTGTAGTTTATTGACCATTTGGACAGTTTGTCCATCTCTTTCAACTTTCTGGTTTAAAAGACCACATTTGCGCTTGTTTCCCATCTTTCCTGTAACTAACCTACTGGGAAGCACTAGAAAGCCTTAAACTGATACAAGCCTTCTAGCTTAGAAGAGAGACTTTGGAGTGATTAAGTATCAGTTTTCTGTATTTTCTTGCTGTACGTAACTGTTTTCTGCCTAAACGCCAATTTTCCAGCATTTATTGTGATTTCAAAACTTGCTTTTTTCACATATTGTACTTATTTGACAGCCTGCACTTTTAAAAAGTCGTTTTTGTTTAAATAATTTAACTGTTGTAGGCTACACACTAAAGTGCGATAGACTTTTCTGATCGTTTGTAGTTGTTTAAAGCTGTTTTAAGTGTATTTTTCACTGTTTTTGCCTTATCTTTTCAAAAAAACAAAAAAAAAACAAAAAAAAAATCCTTGTTTCCCACCTTTCTAAGCTAGTATAGTACAGTTTTCAGGCTAGTGCTGAATTCAGGGCTGTGTTAAAGTTTCTGAGTTGCCCATACCTTACTTGGCTAGAAAGAAGTTTTTCTGTTCACCACTGAGAGGGGGAGGTTTGAGCAGCCTATCTGTCCCTGGAGGAGTGGTTCCAGCCCAGAAGGTAGTAGTTTATTGGCCATTTTGGGCTAATTTCTATCTCTTTCATTTCCCTGCTATAAAAACCGCGTTTGCACTGGTTTGTGTGCCGGGCAGCGCCGGTTAGCTAGGGTTAAATTATTCCCTGCTCCACTAAGTCTCCTCTTCAGTTTTTCCCTTAAAACTAGTCTAACTCTCAACCTAAGCACTAAAAATGCATCCTACAGCCCAGCACTTGCTCAGACCTAATAGCAAGCACTAATATACCCTGACACTTGATTGCCCAGCAGGGCAAGGCTCTTTATTCACCCCTCACCAACCAAGTGACTAAGCAGCTCACCCTACTATTCAGGCATGACCAAAGGGCAATTTCAGGTGTACTCTCCAGTCCACCTGGTGAATCTGGGTATCCTGAGGCAATGTTACAACTGCCTCATGTACACAGACAACCCTCTCTTCCTACCACAAAACACTAACATATGCGAGAGATGCAATTATACAACCAAATTGGAGGCTAAGCTGTCTCCACCCAAGACTGGAATAGACAGTCAAGAGGAGAAGGTTAACACTTGCACCACACCTCCAGCCACACAGACCTACTAAACCAGCACTGGCAAAAAATACACATAAATACACAAAATCATACTCGGAGGCTCTAAATAAAAACCTGCAAAAGCAGAGACCTCCAAAGCAGACACCCAAACAACCTGCACCTCCCATCAAAAACCAGACAACACATAAAACACAAAATCAGTGTGCCGCACAATCACAGCCCTTAAGGCGAAATAACATACCTAACACACTAGTAATAGGTTACTCTACAGTAAGGCACACTGACGTCCCACTCACTAGGCTAGACAAGCAGAAGGTTACTGTTAGCTGCCTGTCGGGAGCCAGAATCCGCCACATAACACAAGCACTCAGGTTACTCCAGAACAAGTACAAATATGACTCTGTCATTGTTCATGTTGGTGTGAATGACCTGAGACATACATCCCTGGACTACATGAAAAGAGACATGGAAGAGCTCTCAGATCATGTAGCCCAGGCTGGTATGACCCTGACCCTGAGAAGCATCCTGCCCTCACCAAGAATGATACCTCAGTATAAAGAAAAAATGATCAACCTCAACAATTGGCTAAGCTTCTGGTGTCATTCAAAGGGAATCCAGTGTCTGTCAGCCTGGGACGACATGCTCGACAAGCCGCGTTGCTTCGCAAGAGACGGCTTGCACCTGTCACCCCTAGGCTTTCGAATACTGGCCAAGGCTCTTGCTGCCCCCATAGTGCCTTTTTTAGGCAAGGCTCATTAGTCAAACCCACCTCCGTAAACAGCACAATTAACAAAAAACTGAGGTTTATGCTACTCAACACCAGGAGTTTAAATCTCACAATGCACATGCTCGAAGCACTCCTCAGTATGGAGAACGTTGACATCTGTGCAGTAACTGAAACCTGGTTCAAGGCTCCAGAGAGCACCCCAGCACTACCGGGCTACAACTTGTACCACAAGTTTCAGCCACAGAACATAGACCGAAACACAAAAGGAGGGGGTGTATCCATATTCATCAAGGATTCCTACACCTCCAGGTTACTGGCGCAACATGATACCTCTGAGATCATCCATGTGCAACTAACATCGGGCAAATCTGCAATGCAAATTGTGGCCTGCTACAGATCACCCTCCATGATCCATGACCACCACTCCACCATTCTGGAGACACTGGAAAACATGAACGTCCTACCAAACACCCTGATATTGGGCGATTTCAATTACCCTACCGTTAACTGGGAAAACTACTCGAGTACAAACTCCCAGGCCCAGCGCTTCCTGGAATTCATCAACTCAAACGCCCTGTATCAGCTGGTAAACTCCCCTATCAGAGGTGAAAACATATTGGACCTGGTCATCACAAACATGGGTGACAGGTGTTCCACACTGGAGGTCAATCCATCACTGGTTAGATCAGACCATAAACTAATCACTCTGGATGTCCACACCTAACCACCACCCCCAACTAAGGAAACCACAGTAAAAAACTTTTCTAAGGCAAACTTCACCTTACTTAAGACAGAGTCGGTAAGTTTCACAGCCCCCAAGATAAAGGATAACGCTGCCCAAGATGCAGAATCCTTTAGAAATGCACTCTATGAGCACCTACAAGGATGTATGGATCGTGCCATCCCTAGCAAAACCAAGACTCACTCCTCTAAGAGAAGGAAACCAGTCTGGTGGACCCCTGCCATAAACAGGCTATACAATAGAAGGAGGAAACTAGTTCAGAAAAAAAGCAACTCCCAAGAAGGAAAGACGTCCCTGATCAGTATCAGTAAGAAACTAAGATCCCTCATAAAATCATCCAAGGCTAACTTCGAAAGAAAAATAGCCAAGGATTCAAAAGATAACCACAAAGCCTTCTTTAGCTATGTTAAGAATCTAAGTGGCAACTCGCAGATATGCACTGAACTAGTGCAAAATAACACAAAATATACTGAACCTACTGATATTGCGAACATCCTGACAGATAGATTCAGTGCAAACTTCAACCCCCTCTCACCCCCAAAAGGGCCCACAACAATACCACAAAAGTGTAGTGACCAGGAAATCATAGACACACAGGTGAAAATAGCCCTTTCAAAAGCCAAAAACACAGCATTAATGGGGCCAGATGGTGTCCCAGGCTGCGTCTTGCACGAACTACAGAACGGATTAACCCCCCACCTAAACACGCTATTCAACCTCAGCCTCTCCACAGGCTACGTGCCCACAGAATGGCGCACAGCAATAGTTATTCCACTCCACAAAGGAGGGGCCACAACTGACCCTGGTAACGTATCGTCCCATAAGCCTGATTAGCCTGGTCTGCAAGGCTATGGAGCGCATCATCATGGAACTCATTAACAAAGACGTTGGGAACCTCCAAACACTTGACCCGACCTAGTTCGGCTTTGTTAAGGGCAGATCATGCCTACTAAACCTGGCTGACTTCTTCGAGACAGTCACCAAGGCCACAGACGAGGGAAAGGTTATTCACACAACCTACCTTGACCTTGCCAAGGCTTTCGACACCATTCCCCACTCGGGTATTATAGAAAATCTCACCAGCCTGAACATAAACCCCTACGTCATGAGATGAGTTGCCAACTGGCTTACAGACAGAATTCACACGGTAAGAATAGCGGGCTCCAGGTCTGACTCTAAACCAGTCACAAGTGGTGTCCCGGAAGGCTCAGTCCTAGGACCCCTACTGTTCGGCATATACTTCTCAGAAGTACAGGCAAACACAGGAGGACTATGGCTAACCATGTCCGCCGATGACTGCAAACTGGGAGCCATAACTGACTCTCCGGCTGACACGGACATCCTCCAAAAGGCCTTACTGAGATGGACACCTGGTGTCAAAGTCATGGCCTCAAGCTAAATGCCAAAAAATGCATAGTCATCCCATTTGGGAAAAACAAAACATCCACAAATTACCACACAGGTGGCAGCCCCCTTAATACAGAAGAGGTAATAAGAGATCTGGGGACCCAGGTAGATATTAATCTCTCCTTTGACAACCATATTGCCAAAGTAGTTAGGAAATACTTCTATGTGGCCCATCTAATTAATAAAGGGTTCACATCTAGAAATAAAGAGGTTATAATGCCCCTCTACTCGTCACTCATCACACCCATCATAGAGTACAATGCCCCATTTGGGACGAACCTCACAAGACACTTCCAACAGCTGGAGAGACCACAAAAGTACCTCACCAAGAGGATTACTGGCCTCAAACATATGTCCTATGCAGCCCAACTGAAAAACCTCCGGCTGTACTCAGTGGCATATCGCTTACTCAGAGGTGATCTCTGCCTATCTTACAAAGTCATGTCCAACTCAGAATTGATGGGCATGCTCCACCTAAAGAAATCCAAGTCACTGCAAGCCACGCGCTCTAGTTTGCTAAACCTCGCCACAACAATAAATAGAACATGCTGGAGGGATAGATTCCTGTCACAGAGACTCCCCATGCTTTGAAACAAAATTCCAAACTACATTAGGCAGAGCCCCTCACTAACACTCTTCAAGGGAAACCTTGACGAGTGGATGGGTAATAGAAAATACACCCCTGGGATCACTTCATTGGCTCTGCTTGACAGAGGATCAGTTAATTAATCAATGGGGTGCAAAAGCCGACACACTCTGGCTAGGCTTATAAATGCCCTAGGGCAGATACACTAGGACCTACCTATGAACATATAGAGACATATTTTCTGGGAGTGTAATGAGTTGGCAGACTTTAAAGATTCCACGCAGACTACTCTATCAGAGATACTGGGTAAGCAAGTAGAAAGGATTGGGAAGGGAAACTGGATAAGCAATTCATAAAGAAACAATGGGGGATATATGTATGTCTCCCAAATAAGCATCAACATCTAGAATATTTAGGATTTTTTTCTTTGAAATGTTTACACAGATGTTTTTATACCCAAGTTGACTCTAGAGACTTTTTCCTCAAGTAGATAGCAAATGTTGGAGGTGTGATGGGGAAGAAAGAGGTAACTGGAGACATATTTTCTGGGAGTGTAATGAGTTGGCAGACTTTATAGATTCCATGCAGACTACTCTAGCAGAGATACTGGGTAAGCAAACTGGTGTAACTAGGGAAAGGATTTTTCTGAGGTATGATACAGAATCAGAATTGCCTAGACATAGTAAGGGCTTTGCTGAGTCTAATTATGGTGGCTTCCAAAAAACAATTACTAGAAAATAGAAACCAAAGTCTAAACCAACTGTACTTAAAGGAGTGAATATAGTAACAGAGATAAAACAACTGGAATTGGGATCTTTAGAAAAGGGTAGGAGCAAACTGCATACGAAAAAAATGGGAATTTTGGGAACAATACATACAGGGGAGGAATGAGGTTTAAAAGACGGCAGGACTTGAATGATCTATGTAATGTATGACTGACAATGATTGGGTAGATTATAAGTGATATATAATGTTTGCAGCTAAAATTGTATCATTATGGTTTGTGATGTAAAATGCTTGCAACTAAGATTGTGTCAAGACGGCTTGTTTTCATTTATATAAATGTATGATCGCCTATGTCATAAGTGATAATTTAATAAAAAAAGAACTGTAAAAAAAAAACATTAATAGAAGACTGGTGATCTAGAGGGAAGCAGAATTTAAGAAAATACCACTGCTGTTGATAGGTCTTGATGCAGAGAAAGCATTTGCCAGAGTAACCTGTGAGTTTATGAGCAGGGCAATGTAAGGATTTTCATTTCCTGGTAAAAGCATAAGGTTGATCAGGAAGATATATGAGCGATCGTTGGTGAAAATTAAAGTGGATGGATTCCTCTCTTATAATTTCTGTTTGAGAAGAGGATACAGGCAGGGGTGTTCTCTTTCCCTTTTTGTTATTTGCATTACATTTAGAACCATTGGCAAAGAAAATAGGGGACTCCGAAATTCAAGGATATAATCTGTATGGTAGTCAAGAAAAGCTGGCTCTATTTGTAGATGGTATTACTTTATACCTGATAAAACCAGAAAAGGACATTTCAGTGTCGTGGACCATTTTGAGGCAGTTTCAAATATTTTTTTCATACAAAATTAATGAAACTAAAACAAAAGCAATAGCTGTAAATTATGTACCCACACACAAACTGTTCAGCAAAATCTATATTTATGGATACATGATAAAATGAAATACCTAAAAGTATGGATTAATAAGGATGTTGTTGTGGCAGCTAAGTATACGTGGGAAGAGACTAAACAAAATGTAATACAACAACTTAGAAATTGGAAGCTCTGTTTTATGAATATACACAGCAAGCAACAAGCAGTTAAAATGTTTTACTCCCTTTAGTTTTATATAAAGGTCAGTCATACTTTCATCAACCAGAGGAGAAGTTGTGGATAGCAATTAATAAACAGCTGAAGGATTTTATCTGGCAGGGGGAAGATGGCAAGAGTCACGTGGGATAAGCTAATTCTTCCAACAGAACAAATCGGTCTATGATTACCCAAATTGAAGGAGTATTTCAGAGGTACACAGATAATGCTCCTATACACAGCACAAGCAGAAACCTATAATTCAAAGTGGAAAGGGATGATGATGAAACAGGATGGAAGCTCAAGAAACATGGAGAGACTGGGATTTGGGATGCAAATCCTTAAGGAGAATAACAATAACCATACAGAATATTATACGCATAAAGTAGCAGAAAGTATTATAAGAAGTAAGACAACATGGGAGTGAAGAAAGGAGATTCTACTGATAGGGATGACTGCAATTAGGGATACATACAATAGGCAAGAAGAGGCTAGAATGTATTGAAGAAGACTTGCAAAAGAACCAAGGCATTAGGAGCAAATAATTAGAGAGGGAAAGGCAATAGAATGGGAAGAGGCCAAGAATTTATTTGGACTGGAGGATAGATTGCCTTCTCTGTCAAGGACTGATATCGGAATATAGGCAAAGAGAATGAAGCAGGGGGATCCGAAACAAAAGACCACCACTGGTAGAGTTTTTTTAGTAGAATCTAGAACAGAAGCTGCTGCTCAAAAGAAATAAAGAAGAAAATAATTAGTAGAGATAATAAATACTGCAGGATAACTTTAAGAATCAATCAGAGAATGTTAGAAAGGATTGGAAGAGCAATTGGATAAGTAATTCACAAAGAAACAATAGGGGAATATATATATATATATATATATATATATATATATATATGTATGTCTCCCACATATGCAACAAAGTCTAGAATATTTAGGATCCTTATACTGCGGTGGTGATGCTGCGGTAGCGTTGTCGCCTCACAGTTAGACGTTGCCCGTTCAATTCTCAGTTAGAGCGTCTTCTGTGTAGCGACATGCGTGAATGGGCATTCCTTCATTGAAAGTTGTGCGTTAGGTCCGGCAAGCCAGTACGTAAAAATCTACTGCCAATCATTAGCGGACCGGCGTTCCACTGTGGCGACCCCTAACCAGGAAAAGCCGAAAGACACAAACAAACTTGTGGGTATAAAAATAGCTATGTAAACACTTCCAAGCAGACTCCAAAGAATTTTTCCTCACATAGATAGCAAATGTTGGAGGTGTGATGGGGAAGAAAGAGGCAATTGGGAACATATTTTCTGGGAGTGTAATGAGTTGGCAGACTACTCTATCATTTTTTTCTTGCGCTATGATACATAATTGGAATTGCCTAGACATAGTAAGGCTTTGCTGAGTCTAATTATGGTGGCTGTCACAGAAGCAATTACTAGGAAGTGGGAATCAAAAGTCTAAGTCAACTGTACTAGAAGTAGTGAATATAGTAACAGCGATAAAACAACTGGAATTGGGATTTTTAGAAAAGGGTAGAAGCAAATTACATACAAAAAAAAGTGGAAACTGTGGGAACAATACATGCAGATGAGGAACAAGGTTTAAAAGAAGGCAGGATTTTAATGTGATATGTAATGCTTGACTGACAGTGACTGGATAGATTATAAGTGATGTATAGTTTGCAATTAAAATTATGTCAATATGATTTATTTTCATTTACACAAATGTATGATTGCCTATGTCATAAGTGATAATTTAATAAAGATATTTCTTGTTTAATGAAAAAAGAGATACTCAGTAACCATCCTCCAAAATACATTAGGCTGAGACCTACAGTGATTGCACAATACAGCATTGCCCAAACTGTGTATGGTGCTAGTCATATCACTATTTTCCCACATAGAATTCACACAAATGAAAAAAAAGACTGAACCTGGAAAAACAAATATACTGTGCAACCTCTGGTCAAGGTAGTATCTAAACAAAACATGAGTTGCAGAGAAGGGCACATTCTGACAACATGGAGCAGAGTGGTTCACTAAGGATATTGCTGTACATTTAATAACACTGCACAACTGTTGCTGGCCATAGCTGGACATGGAACTTATAACCACACTGTCCAATGTCAGTTGGCCAAACTGTATAACAGCAGGCATCCAATCATAGGTTCATAGGGTTGGTACTAGGCTATCAGCCCTAGGGCCTATACAAGCCTAGCCATAACAATTCCCTGGCTATTTCTTCCCACTATTTACTTCCCTGGATCCCTATCTAGCAGGGCAACTGACGTGATCCCTGGCGTGATATATAATTTATACTTTCAATGGAAAGTGGGTTTTTTTTCAGTTTTTTTCTGCCAGTGTAGAACAAGAGATCCATTTCAAGATTCATCTTGACCTTTGATCACATACAAATGCATTGTTAAAACTCAAGAGTTGCCTGTAACACATCTTCAGCCTCTGTGTCCCAGGGCAAATTTACTAAGACTGGACTCTCGGCAGTACAAACTCTACATTGTTTCTACCAGTCACCATCTGGAGGTTACCATCTGCACTCTAACCTGCAAGTGGAAGGCTCATAGGAGGGTGAACAACCCTGAGAAACTGAACAATCTATGCTGTCTGCAACATGAAAAAACAGCTTCATTTAGTTTGTCCTTGGAGAAATACTGTTAGCTTAAGGTTAGCACATGTGCTAAAGTTCCAATGTAAGACATACAAGCACGAATTTTACAACTTAACATTCATTCTTCGCAGACTCGACCAATACAAGAGAGGGGAGGACCTGTTTGCTTAAATTGCAATACAAATTTGAACACCTTAACTTTTAAATTTAACAAAGCTTATGCCACATCAGGCATCTTGCGTCCTCAAAAACTATGATAGTGTTAAATTACATAGACCACAGATTTCCTTGACTACTACTGAAAAAGCCCTCAATAAACTTGTCCCAGCCTCCCAAAATAGTACCCCTTTACATTATTTCAATATGCTGTCTCACATTATTTAATAAAAAGCTGAAATCACTTCTTGCAAAACAACACAAATGCAAATGTTTCAGTGTTTCAGAGACTCAGGTTAGTGACGAAGATTACTCGGATGTCTGTAACTCTTTTTGTCAAAAATGAAAGATTCATTCATTGAAAGCTACATCTTTAAATGTAGACACCAGTACATTTGTATTTTATTGCGTAGTCTTACTTAGTTTCCTTTGAGGCAGGATCTGTACGCAGGTGTATATAAGGTATGATATCATATCATACCACTTATACTTTGATTATTACTCAACCCATACTTATTCTGACTGCATGGTTTTGTCTATTAATTTAAGGTACATTTTTTGTATATAACTGTATTTCCTTGTGGCCTGGTTCGTGATCGAAAAGGGTTCACTTATCCAGTTAAAAAATGATAAATAAATACATTCATACATATATGCATACATTTATTTATTTTATTTATTTATTTACTTGCATTTGTTTACCAGGATGGTTCAACTGGGTCAGAAGTGCCCATTTTCAGTGGAGTCCCAGGTAGAAAAGCTCCACATGTAAGATATTTCACATACAATACAGAATGTATATTAATAAAGACATTTAGTACATATTACTGGCAGCTTATTCAATACATAAGCAATCATTCTCAAATCAAAGATATTATACAAGCAATACAGAGTATATGCATGAGAACATTCCATATGAGTAGTTTTCAGCTAGCAAAATTTATATAGGACACTTCATGCAGTGGGTGCAAAGCAGATAAAGGAATTAATTAGAGACTGGGTACTTAAACTTTTCACACGTTTAGGAGGTGTAATAGCTGAGCGATAGACTATACGAGTCCTGTTGCAGGAATCAGCAAAGTCGGTGGACATTGCTGCAGATATAAGTGGTTGTATGATATTAAGGTAGGCTGTGAAAGTACCTGAATGTCTCGCCTGGTTCAATGGCAGGTCTATAAGGGTTAGGAAGAGAAAGAAGTAGACAGAAAGGATCAATGGTAGGACAATGAGGGTTAGTAGAAGAGGGAAGTGGACAGGATGGAGAGGTGGGGTAAGTAAAAAGACAGGTGGATGTGAAAGGAGGATGCCAGAGTAGTAGAGTGGGGGTGAGAATAGTTGTGATGGCTGAAGTTAGGTTATATGAGATGTGGTGTTATCACATGTGCACAACCAAGATGAGGAGATGTATTGCTTCAGAGATGTCTTGAAGAGGGTTACTGAGCGGGTGGCTCTAAGTGTTGGGGGGAGGGAGTTCCAAAGTTTTGCGATGCTAAAGGAGTAAAGCATCTGGCCAGGTGAAAGTTTGGGTTTTTCTACATTTACGAGCAGTTGGTTGTTGGATCGGAGTGGTCTGTTAGGATGGTATAAAGTATAGAAGACAGAGCAGGGGACATGAATGGATTGTGAATGAGTTTGTGAGCTGCAGTTAGTTGGATAAAGGTGAGATAGTTGGGGAGCTCAAGCCATTTTATGCTGCGTAATGATAAGCAGTGGTGGGATGAGTAGGAGACATTAGTTATAAACTTAGCAATTTTGTTGTAGCATGAGTCTAGTCTGGACTTTAGAGAGGACTGAATGTTGGTGAGGAGGGGGCACCACATACAAGAAAGGGTAATAGAAAAGAAGAGGCATAGGAAAGTTGGGCTGATGTACTGAGTAGATGTTTGTGTCAGTAGAGAGTGCCAAGTTTTTGATGTGTCTTTTTGACATTGAAATGGATGTGCAGGTTGAATGAGAGGTTTTCGTCTATGATGACACCTAGGTGTTTTGTGGTAGGTACAATGTCGATGGTGGTACCATTTAGGGATTGAATGGTGAAGTTCTCTTTTTGTAGGTATGTGGATTTTTTGGGGGCAAAGATTACTAGTTTGGCTTTGTTGGGGTTCAGGGCAAGATGCTTATTAGACATCCAAATTTCGGTGGAGGTGAGGGTGTTTTGGGTGAGTTGTTGTAGTTCTGAAGAGTTGTTTGCAATGCAGATGGTAGTGGAGTCATCTGCATACTGGATGACTAAGCCTTGATAGTGGAGTCATCTGCATACTGGATGACTAAGCCTTGAGAGAGTGCTGTGTGGAGGTTATTGATAAATATGCTAAACAGAAGTGGGCCTAAAATGGAGCCTTGAGGAACACCAGTGTTGGTGTTTTGAAAAGGGGAGTAAGAGTTCTGCCATTTACTTGACTGTTGTCTGTTAGTGGGGTAATTAGAGAACCAGTTTAGAGTTTGAGGTGAGGTGCCTATGTTAAAGAGATTTGTTAGAAGGAGAGAGTGGGATATAGTATTGAAAGCTTTAGAAAGATCAAGAAATAGTGAAGGTACGATTTTACCAGTATCATGGGCTTGGTTGGCAGTGTCAATGAAGGATATGAGGGCAGTGGTGGTATTATGTCCTGGCCTAAATCCATGTTGGGTGGGAGAGAGGATGTGGTTGTGAGTCATATGGTGAAAAAGTTGAGAATGAATACATTTTTCCAGAATCTTAGAGATGGGTGATAGTATAGCAATGGGGCGGAAGTTGGTGGAGTCTATGTTGGGGCCCCCGTTGTGTAGAGGGAGGATATGAGCTTTTTTCCAGATGATGGGCATATAGGATTCTTGGATAGATCTGTTGAGAAGTATGCTGGTAGGGTAAGCAATTGAGTTGGGTGAGATTTGCAGGTATTTGACGAGTATATTGTCTGGGGAATTTGTGGATGGTTTGAGTTTTAGAAGCAATTTTTTAATAGTTGAGGTGAGTATAGGTGACAGATTAAAGCTGGGAATAGGGGATGTACTAGTGTTAGTTGTGGAGAGGTCTGTAGTGGACAACTTGGCCTTGGGAAAGGAAGCGGTTAGACTGGCTATAGTATCTATGAAATAGGAGTTGAAGGTTGCAGCAATTTCAATGGGTGTTTTATTTGGGTCTGAGCAGGGATTATTACTAAAGCCTGTGTTTAATAAAGAGTTGAGAGAGCTGCAGAATTTCTTTGGGTTTTGCTTGTGTTGATTTTGTAATGTAAGGTAGTGTTCTTTTTTGTTTTGCAGTAGTAGGCGCTTAGCCTGGTTTCGGAGCTGTTTGTATTGGACGAGGTCAGATGTGTTTTTGTTTTTTGCCAGATTTTCCATGATTTGTCCCCGCGTTTCATGAGATCCTTAGTTGATCTTGTTAGCCAACTGGCATGGTTGGACTTTACTCTCTTTTGTCTACGGGGAGCAAGATATATGCTGAGGAAGGCTGAGTTGAAGAACTCAATTGCCTCATCAAAGGGAAATGATTTTAGTTGATCCTAAGCAACCTTTGGTTAAAACTAGATGGACAGAACTGGGATTCATCTCTGGTAACCCTGTACTGATGTTTATTAATTGTTGTGGTACAGTAACGTTGTATAAAGGTCGGTAAGGGGTCACATACTACTGGAGAGTGTACCAGTGGACGTGAACTTATTTGGGTCAGACACTAAAATCCAGTCTAGGATAGAGCCATTAGTTTTAATTTTATTAGGCCTGGTTATGGTGTTAACTAGCTGGGTGAACTTATATAGATTACTATTATAATATAGTAGATATTTATATATATATTATAATATTAAAGATAACTAAATAAATAAATACATGTGTTTGATATTCATTTACTCTTTCAAATCCTGTTTCTGCAAATCCCAACTGATAGAGACCAGCTCAATGAACTGGCAATCCCTGAAATTTCTGAGAACTTAAATTTTACTTACTATTTATTTACACTTTGTTGACCATATTAATCCCACTTGGCCAATGGCCCCTTTTTAGGGGAGACTACAGGTGGTATTCATAGTGACTAGGGAGTATTTGACTAAGGTGTCGATGAACTTCCCCTTCTTTCAATAAGTGCCATGGGATCTTTTATGTAAATCTGAGCTACCGCCAGCTCAAGCACATGGGGTTTCAGATTAACATCTCAACTGATCGACATACATTGCAGTGTCAGTTTTGGAAAATTAATCAATCTACCTGATGGGGAAATAGAACCCACAAACTTCTGATTTTCCAGCACCAAAGGTGAGAGTGCTGCACGTTGAGCTACTGAGACTGTAATTCTCCCGCTTTCCATTTTAGACACACACACACACACACACACACACACACACACACACACACACACACACACACACACACACACACACACACACACACACACACACACACACACACACACACACATAAGCCAGCACATGCACACACTCACTATTCCACTCCAAATCTCAACTCCTTTAATTAACGTCATACTTCTTCTATTAACCCTCTTACTGTCCTTTGTTCTGGTCTACCTAAAACTATATTCTCGACTTTATAACTTATTCAGTTGGTTTCCTGATTATGTTTGCATCCTAACATACTACTTTTGTCATTCAACTACACTTTTGTTATGTACTTTTTACTCCTATACTCAGTAACTGCTTTTTTTTTTGTTAATACCTGACAGTCCTGATAACGGCCCATTTAGATCAGTGTTCTACTCAGGATAACAAATCTAGATAAATAAATAAATTGATTAACATTTTATTCCCTCCACTATGTGTGCTACACATTTCTATTATTTTAAAAACAGACTAATTCCTTTCCTTTTTTTTTTAATCATGACAGTGGACTGATACAAGCAGACCCATTTCAGCCACAGCCAAGGAGCAGTATGTGTGGTTAAGTAACTTGCTCAGAGTCACACAACAGGCAAAGTGAGGAAACCATTACCTATCACCTGACCCAAGGATGGGCATGACAAAGGGAATCATTACCTGTTTACATTCATGTGTAAACACTAATAAAGTATCCATTCAATATGACTTATTCAAGGAATATAGTTTTTATTCACAGGCTCAAACGTCTGGGATTTTTTTTTTTTTTTAGTTTTTCTTCCAGCCTAAAAAAAACTACTATGCTTCTCACTTCAACCTAATGATACTTAAAAAATAAAAGTATTCTACTCATTGGCACTGCCACCTACTCTCCTGTCACCTTCAAGTTATACAGAATTGATCATAAAAAATACCACCAAGTAAAACAGTTTTAATCTCGTCTTAGTAAACATTTGAAAGGTCTGCTGTCTCCCTTCTGATCTCTAGTGAGGCTTGTTCAAAAATTTTGGTAGAAAATATTTATGATAACCTTCACTACACCACAATGAAACCATTTCTGTTTTGCTAAGACAGACGATTTCAAAACAAGTACTGGTGTGGACTCTGTAAAGATGAATATACTCAAGTATTACTCCTTCATTACTACAACTGCTGACCACTGTAATGCACAACATAATTCAATTTACTCTGATTAATGCCGTTCTGTAATTAATAATCGATAAAGACAATTCTGAGAAAGCCATTTCTAATGTACCAGGCCTTAACTGGTATACAAAATATTACAACATACATTCTATTATTGCTATCCTTTAAACGCATTATATTCTCATTTTACTTCCAGTTTTCACGTCAAACTTTAGCTACCTAACTTTTATACATTCCTCCATTTCCCCAGTTTCATAAGTGCCAACTTCTAGAGTCCATGAAAAAGCACAGCTTGTCTTTTTTTACCTTCACCAATATTATTTATGAAAACATAAAGGAGATCTTGTTACAGGACAGATACTTGACTTCTCTCTCTCTCTTTCTTTTTCTGTCTTTCACTCTCTCCCTCTCTGTATTAGCTGGCATTCCCTCAGCCAGTTAACCTCAATTCATTTGAGACAGTAATCTAATTAAAAAGAGGGCAAACAATGAGGTAAGAGTTTAGACTGGCATGTGGTTAACAGCTGTGTCTAGGCACTTACAAGGTTCAGTTAATGGTTTTTACGCATGGTTCTGAACGTGGCCAGGAACAGGCAGTTCTGGATCCCAGAAGGGATTAATTTCACCATTAGAGATGAAAATCAGAGTCACACATGGGCCTTGTCTATGGAGTAGAGGTTTAATAGTGCTTTATTTAGGAATAGATATTACAGGATTCAAGAGTCTGGGTTGGGATGCCCTGACTGATGATGATGATGTCATGTCTTTCTGCTTGCAAAAGAACTAAAGAAGGAATCTACGATGCTTAAACAGCTAAAAGTATTTCCGTGTACAGTTAAGTACCGTGCACAGAAGAGCAGCAAGTGATTTACTATGGCACTCACGGGCCTGCATCCAAGCAAAAAGCCAATCAACTTTGTGGACATCAGCCTTAAGCTTAAGAGTCAGTTATCAGCATTATTGCATGGCATTAAGTGAAACCTTAAATGCTGAAGAAAACTGTCTTTGATATTTGCACTGTTAAGCTGTATGATATTTGCACTGTTAAGCTGTACACCTTGACAGAGTTTCTGTGTTATTTATATTGCTCGTTATAAAATTAAATATGTTTTTGTATTTCTGTATATATCTCAGTAAACATGCACTCAGAGAGGAATTTGTAGCTGTCATGTTAAAGCTTGTGTCTGACTAACAAACGTATTCTAAGAATATATATTTAGGTTGCACAATTTCCAAGATATGATAATTTGTTAACGTTTAGCAAAAAATATAATTCCCCCAGTTTGCATAATCCTTAAGGCATTTATCTCACAGAAACCAGGTACTAGGTTTGATAGGCACCTTAGGGAAATTGGCAAGGCTTAAAATGGCCCACATAGGAAGCTAGACAAGTACTTGCCTATGAACCTACAATATGCTGTAATATTTATAGAAAGACTGAGAATATACTATTATCACTGTAAAGAATATTTCCTACTGATAACATTGCTATTTGTGCATTTTTTATATATTTACTGTTCAAAAATATTTACATATGTTTATCTTATGCTTTTTAAGTTGATTTACAGAAAAAACTCTGGAATCCAAGGATGTGTGCAGGTTACTAGAGGTGTGAAATTCCACACCACATTTAATGAGTTAGAAAGACATGTTCCAGTGGTTTGTCTAACAACATTCCCAGACATCTGACTACAACAGCAAACACTATACTGTACAGAAGGTACCTTTGTCACTGCAACTTCCATTCTACATGAACAGAACTCTACTACCTAATAGTCAACCCTCATGTTCCTAGAAACGAGCACACAGCAGGCTAGATAACAAGACGAAAAGCAGAGTAAATAAGAATTAGCATGACAGGAGTATACTGTATTAAGTAGCCAGGAGTCACATGATCTTGGCAACTATCATGAATAGCAGTGGACTTACATCAGTCTGCCGGTACACCTCAGGCCACTTGGTGAGGTGCTAACAGAGTATTCCTTCTCGTCATGCCCTGGGTTCTACCAACTATATAACCAGCATTCAACCAAGGAGACAGGAACCAAGTGCTAGGCAGTCACCTTTCTGCAGGAGACTCTACTGACCAAATACTTTTGTGAAAAACTTAAAAACAGCACAAAAGGAAGCTCACATTTTTCCATACATCTTTATGAGGAACACAAGGATTATCTGCAGTAAAAACTGATGACACATAATTCTTCTAATCTGCTCCATTAAATCTTTCAGAAACTAAAGGCACCATGCAACTAAACATATGATACTTTCAGATGATACAACCTCACTGTACATTATTAATAGTAAGGATGCCAACCCCCTACACTACCTGTACACATTTCAATTAGCAAAGGATTTGGTGAATCTTTTTTTTCCCCTGTGGATATTACCTGAGTACGCTTTCCAGGTCTCATCTTATATGATTATTGACTGGGCTCAATATGATACCATTACCACAGACAGTTTTGAAACCATGTGATATGTCCAACAGAAGACATCACTACCCTTAATAAATGGTACATGTCCACGGTTATCCTTATTTCCAAAGGAAGAGGATGTTACCAATAAAAGAAACAGATGATTAACTTATGGAATGGCTTGGTATTAATCATGCTTCGCAGTCGATAATACTGGGAAAGTGGACATCACTGAAAGATGAACCTGTTTTTTGCTTTCATCATCAGCATTTTCTAACTAGAGCAAGGGAAAAGTACAGTCTACCATCAAAAACACTCTGGCGCACCACTAAGTGGGAGTTGGTACTATCACCTTGAAGCCTGAACTACAGTGGTGAAAAAAAAAGCCCTGATACATTCCCTAATCTGCACTGCAGACAATGAAGAGAATCCATTATTTCTTCTCCTATTGTCTGTTGCAGCATTCACTACAAAACGTACATACTGTGGTCTAAAAGGACTGCAGCTTGGATGATTTTTTTTTAAGATAACTCAGTTTTCCTCATTTAACCATTACAGTATTTGTTTATAAAGGTACAGAAAGAACAATGATCATTAGCAATGCCAAATGTTAGGCAGTGAGCTTATGCCCTGTAAAATGTTTTTAATAGCCATCTGGTTTCTGGTTTTATTCATTTTTAAGCAGAGCATAAGACCTGAAGTACCTTAGTGGGGCATGAAAGTCAATGATTTTGGAGAAAGCATGAACAAAATATTGTGTGTGTGTGGGGGGGGGGGGGAAAATCCAACCAGAAGCAGAGCTTTCTTGTTAGAAACTCTGAATTAAGACATTTTCCAGGTAACTAGACAAGGTATGTCTTTGGAATGACCAGAACCCAAGATTTTTTTCTACAAGAAAGACAGGGCTGTGGTTAACTCCCTCTCTCATTTGAACAGCATGCAGTGTTATGTCAGTCATAGACCCAGCAGCCTCTACATATTGCATAAATCAGATTAGAACCCAGAATAGATTTTTTGAACCCAAACATCTGTATTGGCTGGCATGGAAATGACTTGGCAGATATTTTTTGGGGCTTACTTATCATTATGAGGTTCTATGGCAAAATAAAATAAATCATGTTTCCAAGCAGGACCACTCCAGTCCTGATGCCACATTCAGCCCAGTCTGTCAAGTCTGGATGCAGCTGTTGTGTTTTGTTTTGTTGACACTGTGGTAGATGAAACCTAACCCATGTGTTCTACGACCTTTATGAGAAGCAACGCAAAAACAGCCTCTCTCTCAGCCCTACCTCAAGGATTAACACAGAAAAAGCAACATTAGCTCTAAAGAAAATACAGACAGACATTTCCTTACCATGCTTTCTGGGCATATCTTCCACAAACATATGCCTCAGTAAGCCGAGTTTTAGCCAAGATTCATAAATAACTAGAATGTTAGAGTTTAGTTTATTCAAATGTTCATTATTCGCTAATGACGTGGTAGGAATGCACCCCATTCCTAACAGCAGATTTAAAATTAATGAAATCAACACTCCTTCAGTCTTTGACATTTGCCAGCAGTGCACTTTTCAGCATTCACAGCTTACCCAGATAAGCTGCCTTCTGAATTTCAAATCATGTCACCACTATTGATAGCATCTTTATTCATTTATCTGTACTTATTAACAGGATGGAGCACTGACATCAGTGGATCACTTTCAGCCTCAGCCCAGGAGTACCAACTCAGCAGGAAACATAAGGATTTTCATCGTAAAGAATTAATAGTTTCAGAAGAGTTAAGAAACATACAACAAAAGTAATATCTTATGAGCAACCTTATGGTTTTATATAGGCAGTATTCAGCGCAATAGTTTAATGAAAATAGTAATGTAAAAATTAGTATATTTTGAGCATTCACATGGAGTTACATGAACAATAATTACAGCTACAGTTCTTTATAAATATATATGTACACATACAGGTCTACTTCAATATCTTATGAGCAACCTTATGGTTTTATATAGGCAGGATTCAGCGCAATAGTTTAATGAAAATAGTAATGTAAAAATTAGTATATTTTGAGCATACACATGGAGTTACATGAACAATAATTACAGCTACAGTTCTTTATAAATATATATGTACACATACAGGTCTACTTCAAAACACTGAATTGTCATAACATTGAAACTCAAAACACTGAAACCACAACATCGAAAACCCAAAACAACGAAAACTCAGAACACTGAAATTAACACTGCAAACTACAACGCAAATGTGTAAATAACAACCCCTCCACCTATAAAAACATCAAACTAACAAACACACTTTCTACTATGTTTCTGCAGGGAGGCAAGCCCCCCTGCACCCCTCAACACCCCTCGTAAATTAAATATACCAACTCCAAGATCGCACTATCGTGGAAAAAAGTTAATTTCCTAACCTCACTGTATCGCGATCACCATACAGAATGAAAACATAATCCCCCAGATTCACGAATCCTCCATGTAAGACTAAATAAGTCTTACTCGGAGACTGCAGTAATGGTATGACGTCAGTATGCCATGAATATTCATGAGGACACGCTGACTCCACTCCAAGTCTAACACGGACCATGCAGGAAAGCAGGGGGCGTGTCTGACTGCCGAGCAGTCTAAAGGTCCACGCCCCTGCAAGTGTCTGAAATGTAAAATGTCACAAGAGCGAGTCCGCTCAAATGTCCACGTACCCAACACCACACTCCCTGACATTGTAAACCTCCAGCACAGTTATAAAAAGTAAAACTTTAATTTTCTTTTCCTAATTCCTGATACAGCTGCCCGTATTTGCCCGTGTGTGTGCGGGTGTGCCCATTGCTTAGCTGCAGTTAGCAATCTCGACATGGAAGAGCATAATAAGGAATGTTTATGCAAATTACACCACATAGCAATAGCGTAGTGGTAGAGCCTTCGCACAAAGAGGAAGCATTCACGGTTCGAGTCCCACCACTCCTCTTCCTATTTTATGTTCTAAATTAGTATATGAAATAATTCCTGACATATATGATTAACATTTTACTAAAAAGCAGTGAAATGGCCTATGTATCAGTGAACAAAATGTATATTTATAAAGGATCCTGACATATAATTGCCCGCAGTTAAGCAACGCTTTACCTAGCGCAATATAGTTGCCCGTAGTTAAGCAATGCTTTACCTAGCACAATACAGTTGCCCGTAGTTAAGCAGCGCTTTAGCTAGCGCAATGTAGTTGCCCATAGCTAAATAGCGCTTTACCCAGCGCAATCGGTTTGTGCGGAGGTGCGAGCCGTGCCAACCAGTGCACCGTCGGGCAACGTGGAGCAACGTAGAGCAAAGTTGCCTAAACACAGCCACACCGCCTAGCCTGTCTGGACAGTAGTAAAATAAAATGCAATGACAAGGTTTGAACCCAGGACACTGCGCACCATAATCAAAGTACTGAACCACTAAGCCATGACAGCTTAGGATAAACAGCCACTGTTAACATACATATACTTATAAATGGTAGATTAACCATTACTAAGCAGGTCTGCAGTCAGCCAAGAATTTTCAAAAACGGCCAATCACAAAAAAGTGCGGGAAATGGGGCATATTTAAGCCCCATAGGCGGGAATACTCGCCATAACTGATTGTAGCTCCCATCTGCAGTTAGAATGGCTGATGCTGGAGAGGGTACACGCTTTAGAGCGCAACGCTGGGGCATCGAGGAGTTGAAATACATGGTTTGGCTCCTTGTCCACCGTCATGAGTCAAGACTCCTGCAGGGCCAGTTCCAAGGGACGGAGTACAAAGCAGAGGCTTGGAACCAGTTAGCTCATGACCTCACCAGTGTCACAGGCTTTCCTCAGACTGGTGAGCAGGTCCGTCACCACCATGCAGACCTGAAGAGACGGAAGCAGGACCTACTGAACCAATGGATACAGGAGGCCCGTGGGATGCAAGATGCCCCACTACTGAGTAGGTAGCCATGGAATGCAGTATGTAAGACATGCTAATTTATTCTATATAATGGATAGGTATGTCTCAATATCCCTTCATTTACTTCACAGCTGCAGGTGTCCGTGCTGCGAATCAGCAAGCCTATGCAGATAGGCTGCTGAGGCTGCGCCACCAGGCAGGTTAGTAATTATTCTGCATGTATTGTTATATAAAATAGGTGAGAGAGCCTGAAAGAAAGTGTTGTATCCCAATAATACAGCCATAAAATGCCCTGAATAATTCCTCTGCATGTACTGTTATATAAAATAAGTCAGAGAGCCAGAAAAGAGTGTAGTAACCCATTAAGAAAGGTAAAATATGTCCGGAATAATATCTCTGCATGTACTGTCATATAAAATAAGTGAGCGAGCCTGAAAAAGAGTGTTCTAACCTATTAATAAAGGTATAATATGTCTTGAATATGTCTTCCATATGCACTGTAATATCAAATAAAGGAGAGAGCCTGTGGAAAAGTGTGTAATGTAATTAATAAAGGTATAAAACCTGGAGTGTGTCTGTGTCTCTTACTTTGAAATGTTGTTGTACCCTTGCATTATACAAATAGTACTGTTTTAATAAGTGCTGGCAACCCACAGTTGGGCAGTCCCATCTAAAGTGGTTGATGGAAGTGCCAGTAGCTGTGAAGCATATATACAGTCCTCAACAGTCAGTTACTGGCTGGCATGCATAAGTAAATCTGGCACATGAGTAGCTTGTTAATTAGATCCCCAGAAATGTGAGTGTGCTACACGAAATGTAGGGTTCTGTACAAATCTAACTGAAAATGTCATGTGAACACATCCAGTTATGTAGATAAAGAAATATAAATAAAATCAATAAATATGTAGCAGTAACATCTGCATCTTGGACAGTTAGTATGTCAGATATAGGTCATGTATATAATGAACTAGCCAAACCCATTACACAACCTAATGCATGTTGCCAAGTGTAATAATACATGTAGGAGATATACACCTGCAGTCAATAAGAATGTAGTGTAGACTAAAAGTACTTATAAGATATTAATTGAGATTTCTTTCTACACCCTACTGTATGTGCATAAACAATGCAATTCCACACCTCAATGGGTATGTGTAATCTCAAAACATTTGTTGGGACATATGTCCAAGTGTTCTATAAATATCTGCATTCACTTTGATGCATGTGCCCTGTTCAAACACCACAATCATGGTGGCCTGTTGCCACCAATCATTCCTGCATGCTGTTGGAATGTCCACTGTCGTTCAATATATGCATGTGTTATGCTTGCTGTTCAACTGTTGGAACCTTGGTGTGTTGGGTTAATGGGAATATTACTGCATGCTGTTACACCTAACTTGGAATGCTGTTGTTTATGTTGTAATTAAACACACCTAATCACAGAACGTATGGGAAGGCCGGTCCCAGCGGACCCACCTGTCCCTCCTCAGCTGGCGAGTGCACCTGGCACCAGCAGGTCCGGTGCCCAGCCCGGGCTCCCTTCCTCCATTGGTCCTGTGCCACCTTTGGGTGGAAGCACTGCAGGGGATGGGGCTCATCCCCCCCGTGCAAGCGTGGGCGGAGAAGGGCTACCTGTCACCCTTCGAAGGGTCCGGGCTGTGGTGCGTAGGGAGATCCAGCGTTCAGTCACTGATCCCCTACGCCAGCTCAAGGCGAGAGTGGCGCGTCTCATGGGTGAGCCTGCCCGACCTACGCAGCCCCCAGCACAGCCACCCTCGGGGCTGTGAAGGTGCAGTGGTGACTGCCCATGGGTGGGGATCTCAGTTCCACTGTTACCATCTGTGGGCTCATGGGCTTGCGATTTCCAAACACCCGTCCCCATCAATTGTGTTCACCCACCCCATGTGTCATACACTGCCCCTGTATGCGTCTTGTTTGTCTTGTCTGTTTTCCTCCCCAACCTACCTCCCCAAATATACCTACTTCCTCTAGCTCACTTTCCACTCCCACCTGAAAAAAAAAGGGCAATCTGTACCCACAAAAAAATTATGCCCTATACATAGCTGCCCATTTCGCACACATGCCCGCTGGACATGTAAACTGATAATTATAATTGGCAGTACAACATACTTTGTTGTCCTCACCCCTCTCCCAGGGGTGGAAGGTATCAAATTTCACTCCAAATGTATTGCATGTGCACAGCTGTTGCTGGTAAAGAAATGGGCAGCTATGGACCTTCCCTACATCTGTCCTGCACATCCCGAGTTTGTTTTCCTACTGTCTTTCCCTCTTTGTGCCCCCTTTTTCACCACTTTCCTATCTCCCCATTTTCTTTTCTTTCAAAGAAATTAGCATGGGGGTTAGCGGGAGTAAGCACTTTTAAGCAGTAGTAAGCGGGTTTAAGCAAGTGGGCGCATGTGTGCGCTTAGCTAAGCATCGCTAAGTGTCGCGCAAACCCACGCAAACCCGCTTACAACTGCTTAAAAGTGCCTTAGTCAATCTATGTCAGGGCCCTTGTTCTGCTCAGCAGCAAAATAAAACACCTCTGTCAGTCTCGAACCCCAGATCTTGGACACACTAGACTGCATGAATTACCACTAAACCACAGCAGATATACAATAACTTGGTGCTGAAATAAATATATCATGCATTACAATGAGTGAATGTAAAGGAAAAATAGGAAGGCCATAACATAAAGCTTGTTCTGTGGATCTTTACCAGCAATTGTTGTGGAACTGCATTACATGAGTGTGATATGAGAAGCAGCCATTCTAGCAGCAAATAATGTTACAGAGGCACTTTACAACCCCCACACAGTATCATAGTAGGACAAACAATGGCATATCTGATTAGGGCAGAGGCCATACTTCCTAACTGTGACTACTTTTCAGGGATGTCCCTGATTGTGAAACATATTTTAGCTGTGTCCCTCTGAATCCCTCCGAAAAGTACTGACGTTAGTCAGAAAGGTGGGGTATTACACAATGAATACTGACAATAATAACAGTAGACACCACTTGTACTTCATAAAAGGAGTACTAATCCATATGCACTGCTTCACTCAAGTCTACACTTACTGTCTCTATTATGTGTAAGGTGTACCTCACTTTTAACTACCTATCCCTGACTCCATCTAAAGATGTATCTGAGTGTTTCATAGGCCTGGCAGAGGCACAAACACACAGGCATATCAGCTATTCTGCTGTTACACACTCTGCAAATAGCTTTGTTAAGACTTCCACAAGCATACCCTTACGTAGGAGTACAACACAGAAATACCAAAGGATGTAGCCATGTACTGGTAGCAACTGACTGTAACAATGCCATTGTACCAGTGATGAAAACACCTGTGGGTTGCACAGACAAAGAATAACAGTGTAACATCTGGCTACCATCTGGATAGGTTCACAGTTGGGAACTATGCAGACAAACCACCTGCCTTGATAAACTAACAGGTACACACCAATCCTTTAAGTCCAGTAAGATAACATTCACACAATAATACATAATGCTCTCTGTATGTCAGCATCCCCCCCACAATTAAAATATACTTGTGTGTTTAGGGTCTACCAAGGGTGTAGGTAGGCATACTCAGTACTGGAATTGTCCAGTTTCCTGAGAACCCTGTGCTAATGTCAACAATAAAAAACACAAACCCTGCAGAAGTGAGTACATTAATATTCACAGTATAACAGTTCACAAACAGTTCGTGTGCCAAAAGAATACTTTTCAGTAACTACTTTTGTATGGCAGTTAATTATATGAGTAGAAAAGAAACTACATAGTCACATAAATGTTGTGTAAGCATTTGTAGGGGTGAGTTAAACTCTACACTGATAGCTCTGTACTGGAAGTGGCAACAGTCAGGTCTGAGTACAACATGTACATCACTGTCTACACCTCTAGCTTCAGATATAAGAAGTATACCAACCTTCTGACTTACACAACAGTGTCCACAGCAAACAAGCATGGGCCCCACTCTGGAAATCTGAAAGGGTTACGCCTACATACCTTAGCAATTTATAGCATTGGGTTGCTATGACAGTGAGTACTGCAATTACCACACAGCAGGCTGTATGCATTTACCAAATGCTGGGCACCAATTGGTGCAGAGGGCATCACATGCACATGCGCAGATACCTATAAAAGCAGACTGTACTTGCTATCCCCACATGCAATCATTACATTGCACGTGTCAGACACTGTATAACTCTTGGAGAGTCGTGAAAAAAAATTATTACTTAATAAAAACTATTTAATTAAGTAAAAATAATATATACTTAATTACTAACTAAAACTATTAATTAAGAAAAAAATACTTAATTAATAACCAAAAATAGAACTTAAGTAAAAAAAACTTTACTTAATAAATAAAAAAAAAAAATAAAAAAGTTGTCAAAGCATACACAGACGGACCTGAAAGTGACAAACAGGTATGTAACAGATATGTAGTTACCGGCAAGTAATAGATGTTTATGAATAGTACTGTACATACTCTGAAACATGCATATGTGGCAGCAGTAGGTATGTATGCACTGATGCCATGCACAACTACTGCCATGGACACATTAGTGTGTAGCTGTGTGCAGTGGGACATAACTGTGACATATGTAGCTCAGCATTATATGTCAAACATCTGATCATGTTATCTATGTTCTGTACAGTACTGTGTATAATGGCAGTTTGGGGGAGTAGTGCAAACACCTATATAAACTTGGATGTGACAGAGTAAGACATGCATGATAGTCATATAATGTGTAGCTTAGCAATGGCAACTGCTGTACCAGGCTAGTATAGTAATGTAGCATTTGCAGCTATATATACTCCATGTACTATTGCTGTATGCACACATGTGACAACTGTCCATGTTGTAGCAAGGCCCAACAGGTCATCCGTGAGGTGTACAGACTTGCAACAGTGTGGACCTTGTGTGTGTATGACACACACATATGGAGAGATATTTAAGTGTCCGATATATTAGCATCTTAACATGTGCATACAGCAAGGGACATACTGCAACTGTTTGTGAAGCGTGGACATTTATATGTTGGTGCAGGTTGTTATGTGCATATTTATATGTAGGTTGTAGTGTGTGGCAAACAAGACAGCATACAGTGCTGGCATATGACATGTGGTGTTTAAACGCTGTGGGTATGATTTGTTAGGTTTTTAGTCTTCCAGACAGGGGGTCCTGCTAAAGATACATGGGCTGAGAATACCTTCCATGCATTCTGCACAAGACTATGCAATATTATTACATAACTGTATCCCTCTCAACCTTTGCATAATTGATATTCCCACCATGAAAGGTGGACTGTATATGTGCCTATATGTATATCTATATGTACACCGATGGATGTTCATATGTACGCTCAAGCTCAATGTTGTAAATGTATTGCCATCCCTATTGTTAAAAAACCTGTACCCATGAACTACCATATAGGTGGTAGTCTGCTCAACACCAAAAGTGTGATAAGAGACTACGGGACACAGGTGGACAGTAATGTCCCTTTTGATAATCACAGTGCCATACTAGTCATGTAAACTGTGTACGGTCCACATGTCATCAGAAAAGGTGTGTCATCCATAGAAAAAGAGGTCAGTGTTCCACTCTACTCATCAGTCATAACACCCATCATAGAGTACAATGGCCCTGTTGGTATGTAACTCAAAAGACATGCACAGCAACTGTAAACGCCAGACACATACCTCACAAAGAGTATTACCAGACTCAAACAGATGCCCTATGCAGACTGTCTTACAAAACCACAGCTACACTGTGTCGCATACCGCCTACCCAGAGGCAACCTCTGCCTAACATATAGAGCTATGCCAAACCCACAGGTGTTGGACATGCTCCATATAAACAGATTAAAATCCATACAAGCTGCACACTGTACTGATCTAAACCTTGTAACATCAAAAAGCAGAACATGCTGGAGTGGTACATTATCATGTCAGACACATACCATACTCTGGAACTAACTACCTATCAATAGCAAATGAAGGTCCTCATTAGCAGTTGTCATGAATAATCATGATGATTGGATGTGAGATAGGAAGCAAAACCCGGGAATCACATCTGTGGCTCTGCATGACAGGGGCACATGAACCTAAATTACATGGGTGTTGAAGGGCAGGGTACCATATGGCTAAGCTTCCATAGGCCCTACGGCTAATAGCCTATAAGCTACCTAGGACCCGATACACACACGCATGTACTTGTTGCATTACTTGCTATGTGAGGTTGACTGAGTGTGATGGTGAATGTGTAGGTGAATGTGTCAAAGTTGTGTATATGTGTGATAGCCTAGTGGAAAACTGTTTATATCATGGTATGTAGTGTTGTAGCTCTGATCCCAGCAAAAGATATGTATGCTACTGCTAGGCAGGAAAAGCAGTATGGCATACGGTGTGACGTAGTCCCATGGTGTTGACTGGAGTGTGCCATTGTAGGCTACAGCAGTACATGTATGCTTATTGATTGTTAACACTAGTGAATACAAATCCCGTATGAACTGTAGTACTACCTGAAGCTGCAGGCCTAAACAGCACAGTATGTGCATATCCACACTGCTTGGAAACACTGTTTTGTTTGTTACCTGTAGTCCTCACACATTACATACCTCAGGCATGAGGTTTTGTAAGTGCTGACACACAGTACTGTATGGTACACAGGTAAAACTCACCTGGGTTGCCATACCTTTGTGTCTTGTAGGTATGTCTGATGTGTGTGTGGGTATGCCTGTAACATGGCCTCGGTGGTATGAGTGTCAAAGGATATAAGTGCATATCTAGCAACATGTATAGTGTAGTACAGCAGTATGCCACCTAGATTGATGAATGTGCACATATGTTACTGAGAGGTTTGCTATCAACAAGTAGTGTGGTGTACTGGTAGTACTGTAACTGTACATTACATTAATTTGAATGGATGACAAATGTCTGTATGCATCAACTTCATATATACCTCCTGTGGCTAAGTGGTGCATTGTGTCACATACAGTGTGCCATGTACTGTTGTATAGTCTTACATACTGGTTTCACTTTGTTGCTGTGCAGAACATGGTTTGGTATATAGTATGTGCCTGGAACTGTCAGGCAGTTGTGGGCTGAGCAGTGATATGTGGTATTAAAAGTGTGTATCTACTGACAGCCAATAGGTTGCTATATATGGCATTTCATTGATGTCTGTACTTTAGAATGTTAAGTGTGCCACATGACTTGCTCACAATTATTGTTTTATTGTCTTCCAGGGACATGTCTCACAATAGAAAACCCGCATATTCCCCTGAAGAGGAGGAAGTCATCCTAGATGCCCTTATACAACATCACAACCTGCTGTTCTCCAGAACCAGCTGGGACCAGCATGGGCGCACTGCACTGTGGCAGGATGTTGTCCGTCGGGTGAATGATGTAGGCATGCATAACCGGACTTATGAGCAGGTACGCCATCACTGCAGTGATTTAATCATACATGTCCGGCAGCATGCCTCCGATGTCCACAGACAACAGCTTGCCACAGGTGGTGGGGCAGCAACACATCCACCCTTCACCAGAGTGGAAGAGCTGCTCCTCAGCATGGTGGCTCCTGGCCAACCACTACAACAGACATGTGTCATCATGGAGGCCGGAGTCACCCAGCACGTCGACTCAGAGCGTGCAGGTAACATGGCATATCTATAGACTACTGTTAGCTCGATTGTTAGAACATGCATTTATCAAATGTGTACTGTGTATTCAGAAGATGTGGAGCCTGGTGTCATGCAATACTGATAACTTGGAACATAATCTGTATGCCTGTGACTGTCACCTGTTGTACTACTGTAAAATTGCAAACTCACAGCAGCAATGCCATAGTTGTTGACACTGACAAACTGTCTCATATCCTTGTAGGTCCCTCTGGTGTGATAGCAAGACAGCAGACCCATGCTGGTGAGTGTTCTACATTTAATATAGAATATTACATGTGCATGTCATAGGAGAGTTGTAGGTCATATACACATGTAAAATACCTACACATAATGCATGCTCTGCATGTTCTCTGTGGGACTATGCACATCCCAGTAACATGAGTAGCTGCCTCAAACACATGCAATACACAGAGCATCCCAACCAATTGTGGTACACTGTAGTGGACATTGTATAGGCAGAGTCAATACACATGCACACAACATACACCACTTTGTCATATGCAGTAAGTGTTAATATGATACACATGGCGTATGTACACACCTGCTGTAAGGTCATACTCCAGTATCCCAAATGTCATCAACACAGCACACATACTATACCTGAGGGGTAGAGGCCTATCATGGGGCGGTGCGACACGATTCAACACACAACACATTCATGTTAGGCAATGCTCCCTATTGAACACCTTACATACCCATGTAACAACTGACTGTGAAATGGTTAATGTAGCCAAAGTGGTGCAGGTCAGGTACAGCAAGAAAGTTGCCAGTGTGGCATACATTAGTGGCCTTGAGTGACCACATGATGCTGCCTGATGATGGCTCATGGTACTACACTACATCCAGTTACAGTAACTACAGTACTACACATAGCATTCATTGCTATACACCTGACAGTTGTGTGCATCCGGCCATGGTATGTATACCTATGAGTGATGGTGCACAGGACATTGGAAAGCATTTTAGACTTGCACAGCAATGTTGTGTCCATGTACACATTGTGTTCCAGGGTGAGGCCAATCATTGAACAACACACATGCATGAAAGACATGTATACTGTTATCAACAAGGACTCTCTACACTCACACTGCATGCCGTTGAGCAACACACATCCTGCATGCTGACACGTGTGATAGGACTCTTTGGCTTGTGATACTGTACTCCACCATCAACCACTAATGAGTATGTTCCATATTGCTGTTGGTGTGTGTGTGTGTGTGTGTGTGTGTGTGTGTGTGTGTGTGTGTGTGTGTGTGTCAACTTGACTGAGTAGTGTATTTGTGTGCATGTTTGCATGTGTTCATGTGTTCATGTGTTCATGTGTGCATGTGTGCATGTGTGCATGTGTGCTAACATCCTGCACAGATTGTAAAGTGTGTTTCCTGTTTTCCTCTCACAGGTGCTGAGGTATTGTTGGATGAGTGCAACAGGAAACCTGAAGTCACTGCCACGAATAGTAGACATGATGATACATGTGTTGTGGCACAGGCACGTTTGACAGGGTCTGTCGTTGGTCCGCCAATCGACAGTACACAGCTTTCCACCCCATCTGTGCGCACATTCATACTGTCAATACATCCCTCAACACCAATGGCCTTAGCGGAGGAACAGCATACAGTAGGCATTGACCAGGATAGTGTGGTATCTATGGCACATGCAACCCCACACAGCAGCCATACCCAGATACCTGGAACGGTACCACATAGGCATATGTCCAAGGGTTCTCATGGGAACACTGCTGGTCGTAATGCCCCTGGCAGATGTGTCCCCACAGGTCTCAAAACCTCAGGTATGTTCCGGGCTGTAATACAGGCACAGGCACGTATGGAACGGTACACCAGGCAGGGACTAAGGGCGCAGAGGGCTCATAACACCGCTATCAATGACAATATCCGTGACCTTGCCGGTGCCATCTGTAATTACACCAAGGTCATTGATAGACATTGGGGGGAGACACTAGATGTCCTCCGCAATGTAATGTCCATGTGCTAGGACAGTGCAGGACGGCTGAGACGTCGACATGAACGTATGCCAGCAACATCATCAGCTGGCAGTCGTCGCGGACGACACACAAGTCCCAGCCTCTCCCGTAGTGGCAGTACCAGCCCCAGCAATGTTGGGGCTGGGCTGTCAATAGAACGTCATAGACGACCACGTGCACGTGGCTCTGGCCAATCCCAGCAGGGACATGGGTCCAGTCGACATCCCTCTGCCTCTGACGATAGTACCCAGTCTGGCTTAGTACACGATACTGTCTGTGGAACCCCTGGCAGGCAGAGGTACTGTGTCCGTGGCCAGAGACAGTGATCTGTACAGCCTGGCAGGTACAGTCTGTGGCTGTCCCACAACCTCCCGTATTTGGCAGCGACAAGGTGGAACTGTGTGCATGCAGACACACACACATAAACCAAACACCTAGGGCTAACACATACACACACACATTACATCAACATTGACCCATACTGTACCCATACTGTACTGTTGTCCCACACACACACACACACACACACACACACACACACACACACACACACACACACACATGTCGATTGGATGGGTCATTGTCGGGCTCTGGCAAACCAATAACACACCCTGTGCATATGATGAAACTGTGCCACCTCCTGTCATCTGTGACATTGATGCAGAAACAGGCTTACATGGTGCTGATGCACAGGGTGGCCTAATAGCAGTGTAGCAATGTTAGCATGTTGTCAACAGTAAAGTGTAATGACATCCTTGTAGGTATATCTGAGCAGGCATGATGCATTAAAGCTATGATTATCAATGTAGTATTGTTTACACCAGTGTTAATTCCAAAAATGTATTGTCTGCCCATGTGCCACTTGGCTGATGTGTGTGGTACTGGCAGCATGTGTTGGTGAGTGGATGGTACGTGTGTGATGTGTGCAGTACAGATTTGCACGTGTACATTTGTGAACATGGTGGAGGTGCACTGTCTGCATGTACGTGCATAGTGGACACGTGGAAAGGGTGACACGCCCTGTATTACACAGTGTTAACACTTCATATTTCCTATTGGTGGCCAGTATGCATTTTACTACACATATGTTACAACTTGGGTACACATGTGTGTATGACATGGTTTAACACTATGCTGTGGGTGATACTGTTAATATCGGTCATTGGTTTGCATTCTGGTAGTATACATAACCTCAACAGCCTGATTTTAACCAATCATTAGATGATGTCTTGACAACTGACACACAGATGTAGGATACACAGTAGCATTTGAATCCTTCCGGTACTATACTATACCAGTAACCAGTGGTATTGACCGCCACCCATTCCTGGGACCACTCCTGTTTGGCATGTAGCCATCCTAGGTACAAGCAAACACACTAGGGATATGTCCGTCCACATCTGGTAATGCATACAGTGGCCTACAATGCATTCTCCGGATGAGACACTTATCCTCCCCAAGGGTATCATACAGACAGATACCCGTTGACCAACCCATGCTGTAAAGCTATAAGCCAACTATAGCATAGTCATCCACATTTACTATACATAGTATCCTGACAGTACCACATTGGTAGTAGCCCACAACATGTAGCAGGGGTACCGATGTGTACATACAGCCACATGTTATGTCATCTGTCCTTTGGTATTCACATTTCCAAAGGTATGCTGATGTCCCTCAGTGTATCACATAAGCAATAAGGGGTCTGTATGCATATCCACGGAGTTGTTGTACACCTATAATGAATTGCCATTATTGACAGACTGTGTTGTGTTTGAACATGTCTGAAATATACCCCAGGCATGAACCCTCACTCACACTATTCTATAGAAACTGTCATGGGTGTGTGTGACACAGATGACCTAGGCCACAGATCACTACAGTGGTTGGCATTGCCACATACATACATATGTGACCTAAGGTCTGAGAAGCAGCAGCACAGACTGTCAATGGTAACAGATGTATTTGTGTAGAAAGCAGGCTTCACACCTATGAACTAATTAAGGTCACATGTACATATATGTATTTGCCACACAGATACCAATTGAGGTCACATGTACATATATGTATTTGCCACACAGATGCCTGAAGTGTGCAATGCACATACTGTTGTTTTACTGATATGTCATACAGTTGTAAAAGCAAAACCCACAACACATTGACCAACAGTGTCACACACATACACTCAGCAATTGCAGGATTCAAAACCCTACCTATGTTATGATACTAGAGAGATACGCATTACCACGACGCGCTATATACTTGACTGGGAGCTTTCATTTCCACTGCTGTATTTGTGGGATACTGACATCATCAGACTTGCCAAAGAGGAATGTACCTCTTTTAATCTGTTTTCCTAGTCTCCAAAAAGGGAACTCCTCTCAAAGGCAATCATACATATACACCCCCCCACACACACTCTCAACAATTGCAGGATTCAAACCCCTACCTAACTATGTTACGATTCTAGAGTGACATGTATTAACACACAGCGCTATTTGCTTTACTGGGTGATTTCATTTCCACTGCTATATTTGTGGGATACTGACATCATCAGACTTGCCAAAGAGGAATTTACCTCTTTTAATGTGTTTTCCTAGTCTCCAAAAAGGGAACTCCTCTCAAAAGAAAGCACACACATACACCCCCCCACACACACACACACACTCACCAATTGCAGGATTCAAACCCCTACCTATGTTATGATACTAGAGAGACATGCATTAACACGACACGCTATATGCTTTATGGGGGAAATTCGTTTCCACTGCTATATTTGTGGGATACTGACATCATCAGACTTGCCAAAGAGGAATTTACCTACCTTTTTAAATGTGCTTTCCCAGTCTCCAAAAAGGGCACTCCTCTCAAAGGAGATCACACACACAGTGCAATTGCAGGATTCAAACCCCTACTTAACAATGTTATGATACTAGAGAGATACACATTAACATGATGCACTATATGCTTTACTGGGTGTTTTCTTTCCTCCTGCTATATTTGTAGGATGCTGACATCATCAGACTGAACATGGTAATGTGTGTGCACTTTGTTTTATGCAATCCCAGGAATGAACCATGTGGGTCAGCAGGTGTTAACAGCTTGAAAAGGACTCCACAATTCTTAGCTTGTGTGATCTATCTGTGAACAAATTGCCATTCCTTCATATGACAATACATATTTATGCACAGATTGTTGATTTTGTGGATACGACATGTGTCTGGGATGTTGATAAAGGGCTATTCAGAGTCTATGTGGGACGTGTGTAGCTCCTTTCAGTGATGTATGTCCTGGGTGGCTGCCTTGCAAACAGTCTAGCAGGTTTGGGAATCATGATCTGCCCATGAACATACCAAAGTTGGTAGGGTTGTGTTTTTGTCGGCTTCCAATAGCTCTGTTTATGACTTCAATCATGATGGACTCAATGGCCTTGCAGATCAGATGTCATAGGCTTATAGGCCTATAGTTCCCATGGTCTGTTGTGCACCAACACTTGTGGGGTGTGCCATATGTTGCTGTAACACATTCAACAATTTCAGATCCTGTAGAGAGGGTGAGGCTCAACAGACTGTTCAGGTGCAGGGTCTGTTTGTTCTATAGTTCACTTATGACACATATAGGGAAACAATGTAATCCAATTGATGCTATGTTTTCGGCTTTGGAAGGAGCTGTTTACCCATTCTACATGTGATATCTCCTGGTATGATGATAGGGCCTTTTGTCAGTGGGAGGTGGGTATGTATGTATAGGCCTGTTTGATAGGATGTCGGCATTGTCAGTCAAGTACAGTTGGCCGTGACTCAGGACATATATGAGTGTACATCGCTATTTATGACATAGCTGAAGGAAGTGTCATGGTTCTGTCTGGACTCCTTCGCAGATAATCTTTCCAAAACACCGACAAACCTGAGCACTAAACCCCTGTTATACTCTTTTACACACTTAACACCCTACTGATCCTTTTTGATCAGGCAACATGAGTATTTCATCATAATTCCTGGCATGTCCAAAGGTCGGTTTCGTGTGTACTCTCCAGTCCAGCTGGTAAATATGGGAATTTTGAGGCAATGTTACAACTGCCTTATGTACACAGACAACCCTCTCCTCCTCCCAACAAACTCAGATATATGTGAGAGATGCAACTATATAGACAAACAGGAGGCTGAGCTCTCTCGACCCATGACCGGCACAGTCTATCAGGTGGTGATGGTAACCACACACACCACAAATCCAGTCTCACATAGACCTATAGCGACAGCAAACAAAATACATTACCACACAAAAACATACTCGGAGGCTCTAAATAATATCTGACTAAGCAGCAGAGACCTCCAAAGCAGACACCCAAACAACTGCTACCCCACAACAATACCCACATATCACATGGTTCACAAAGTCAGTGTGCCACACAGTCACTGCCCTTAGGGCTAAACAACACACCTAATACACTCGTAATAGGTGACTCTATTGTCAGACACACTGACGTCCCACTCACAAGGCTGAACAAGGAGAAGGTCACTTTCAGCTGTCTGTCGGGTGCCAGGATCCGCCACATAACACATGCACTCAGGTCACTCCAAAGCAAGTACAAATATGGCTCCATCATTGTCCATGCTGGTGTGAATGACCTCAGACGTTTCTCCCTGGACTACATGACAAGAGACATAGTGGAGCTCTCTGATCATGTAGCCCAGGCCAGTATGACCCTGACCTTGTGTAGCATCTTACCCTCACCAAGAATGATGGCACAGTATACAGACAAACTGATCAATTTTAACAGTTGGCTAACATATTGGTGTCATTCAAAGGGGATCCAGTGTCTGTCAGCCTGGGATGACATGCTCGACATGCCACGTAGCTTCGCTATGGACAGCTTGCACCTGTCACCCCTGGACTTTCGAATACTGGCTAAGGCTCTTGCCACCCCCATAGTGCCATTTTTAGGCAAGGCTCAAAAGACAAACCCAACTCCATAGACAATACAAGGTAAAAGAAACTAAGGGTAATGCTGCTCAACACCAGATGTCTAAACCTCAAAATGCATGCACTCAAGACTCTCCTCAGTATGGAGAATGTCGATATCTGCGCAGTAACAGACACCTGGTTCAGGCTCCCGAAAGCACCCCGGCACTACCAGGTTATACTTCATACCATGCTTTTCGGCCACAAGACTCGGACCGACCAACAAATATAGGGGGAGTATCCATATACATCACAGATACACACACCTCCAGGTTAGTAGCACTGCACGAAGTATCGGAGACCATACATGTGCAACTAACAGTGGGCAAAACTGCCTTTCAGTTTGTAGCCTGCTACAGACCACCCTCTCAAACTCAGGAACCCCACTCGGCTTTGCTGGGAACACTGGAGAATATGACGGTCTCTCCAAACACCATTATATGGGGTGACTTCAACTACCCAAACATTGACTGGGAATACTACTCAAGCCCGAACACCCTCGCCCAACGGTTCCTAGAATTTATAAACTCAAATGATATGGCACAACTGGTCACCACACCCACAAGAGGGGAAAACATATTGGACCTGATCATCACCAACATGGGGACTCTATGTTCCACACCAGAGGTATACCCCTCATTGGTAAGGTCAGACCATACATTTATCTCACTGGACATCCATATCCTGTCCCCACCCCCATCCTAGGTAATTTTGGTGAAGAACTTATCAAAAGCAAACGTCACACTTCTCAAAACCGAGGTGGTATCCTTCAAAGACCCTGGGACAGTGATAAATACAGCTCAGACCACTGAATCCTTTACAAATGCATTCTATTGACACCTACTGGAATGCATGGATCGTGCTATCCCAAATAAAAACAATACTCACTCCTCCAAAGGCAGGGGACCTGTCTGGTGGACCCCGGCCATAAATAAGCTATACAACAAAAGGAGGAGGCTACTACATAATAGAGCACAATCCCAAAAAGGGAAGGCATCTATGATCAGTACTAGCAAGAAGCTAATGATCACTCATGAGTTCATCTAAGGCCCGCTTCGAAAGGAAAATTGCACCAGACACTAAGGACAATCACAAGGCCTTCTTTAGTTATGTCAGGAACCTGCGTGGCAACTCCCAGATATGGTGTGAGTTACTGCAAAATGACAAAACATATACTGAACCCACAGACATTGCCAACATCCTGGCAAACAGGTTCAGTGCAAATGTCACCCCCCATCCCCCCTAATGAGCAAATGTCCATCCCAACAGAGTGTAGCCTTCCTGACATCACAGATGAACAGGTGAGAGCTGCCCTCTCCAAAGCAGACAACACAGCATCAATGGGACTGGATGGTGTCCCGGCCTGCATCTTACACGAGCTTCATGACGAACGTAACCCTCACATTAAGTCACTGTTCAATATCAGACTTACTACAGGATATGTACCCAAGGAATGGCGTACAGCAACAGTGGTCCCGCTCCACAAAGGTGGTGCCACAACAGACCCCGGACACTATCGCCCTATAAGCCTAACTAGCCTGGTCTGCAAAGCTATGGAGCGTATCATCATGGAACTCATACACAAAGACATCGGGAACCTACAGACACTGGATCCTACACAATTCGGCTTTGTTGTGGGCAGATCTTGCCTCTTGAACCTGGTCGACTCCTCTAAACAGTTACCAGGTCCATAGACATAGGGAAGGTAGTCTACACAGCCTACCTGGACCTCGCAAAACCCTTCAACACAATACCCCACTCGGGCATCATACATAAGCTCACCAGCTTAGATATCGACACATATGTCACAAGATGGATTGCTAACTGGATCAGGGATAGCACCCACATGGTCAGTATTGCAGGTGCCATGTCTGACTCTACACCAGTTACACGTGGCGTCCCACAAGGCTCAGTCCTGGGACCTCTCTTGTTCAGTATATATTTCTCTGATGTACAGGCTAACACAGGAGGAATATGGCTGACCATGTTAGCAGATGACTGCAAACTGGGTGCCATATTCGACACAAGCATCCTCCAAAAGGGTCTCACAGAGATAGATAACTGGTGCCAGAGCCATGGCCTACAGCTAAATGCCATTAAATGCATGGTCATCCCCTTTGGGAATAACAAAGTGCCCACACATTACCATATAGGTGGCAATCCATTAAGTATGGTAGAAGTTATTAGGGATTTGGGGACACGAGTAGTTAGTAATCTCGCCTTTGACAATCACGTTGCCAAAGTGGTTAGACAGACCTTCTATATAGCCCACCTTATCCCAAAAGGTTTCACATCTAGATCAAGTGAGGTCATTGTGCCCCTATACTCATCAGGCCCATGATTGGAAACAATGCCCCATTAGGGATGTACCTTACCCGACACCTGCAGCAACTGTAATGGCCACAAAAGTACCTCACCAAGTGGATCTAGGGACTCCCACAGATGCCCTGTGCAGTTCGGCTAAAGTAACTCCAGCTCTACTCAGTCGCTTACCGCCTACTCGGATGCGATCTGTGCCTGTTGTTTAAAGCCATGTCCAACCCAGAATTAATGGACGTGCTCCACCTCAGGATATCCGAATCCCTTAGAGCTACAAGCTCCAGGGACTTAAACCTCAGCACAGGTATTAATAGGACATGCTGGAGGGACACATTCATATTCCAGAGGCTCCCCTCACTCTGGAATGGGATCCCAGTCCCGCATAGGCAGAGCCCCCCACTGACCCCCTACAGGAGACATCTTGACAAGTGGATGGGTGATCGTATGTTTACCCCTGGGATCTCTTCTGGGTCCCTGCTAGACAGAGGCACAATAAACTAAATGTAAAAGGCCTATCTTGTGTGACCTACTATTCACAGGCACAATGTACTAATCTAACAGGGCTGCGAAAGCCAAACACACTCTGGCTAGGCTTATAAATGCCCTCGGGCAAATAGCCTAGTATCAACCTATGAACCTATGATAATGTTCAGGATGCACATTGTTTATTGATGATACTGATTGCAGGTTTTTTATCTTCTTTGCTTTCCCACTTTCTATGAACAACCTAAGTATCTGCAGAACATATTTTATTATGACAGGGTCCCAATATATTATATATGTGTCTGTTGTCATATAACTGTGTGCACAAGGCGGACTGGTAAATAGTGAGAGGTTCCTGGGTTAACACATGCAACTGCCAGATATGTGTGGCCCACTGCTGTACTCAGACATGGCCTAAGTGTGTGAGAATGCCCACTTTGGCCTTTCAGTGTTTTGTTGCCTGACATTTGTCTCATTTATTCAAGTGTGTGAGCATGCCCAGTGTGACCTTTCAGTATGTTGCTGTCTGAAGTCCACTACATTTGTTGATGTGTGTGAACATGACCAATATTAAGATTTATACTATATGTGTGTTGAAAATCAGGTTCTATTCTTACTGCAGGGCTCACCTTTGTGTCATAACTCGACAGGGATTATGCAGTGCCTGCAGGGTTTCCATGAGATACTTTGCATAGACTTATCAACATTTCTTCATACAAGCTGACCAGTGAAATACTGTCAAGGTTTAGTGGTTCAGTACTATGACTATAGTGCACGATATCCTAGGTTCGAGGCCTGTCAGAGCTTTATATTTTCATACTGAGCAGACCAGACTGCTTAAGGGCCAGTAGAGCAAATATGAGCATGTTGGCTTTTGTTCAGCTATGCATAACTTAGACCAAACTTGTCCAACATTGCTCAACATTAACCAACATTGCTGAACGTTGTCCAATATTGCTCAACATTGACCACAGTTGTGCTAGTTATTGTGTGCAATTTTGTTTACATATACTAAATGGTGGTAAAAGCTGTTTAGCACTGCTTTATATTGCTTAACACATGGCAATCATGCCTCAGGTGGTGCTGCAGGGCTGCTTATGTTGGATGCACATACTACACTCCCTATACATGTTTGAAAACAGGTAGTGTCAGGTTAGGCATCCCTTTTACTATATGTGCGAGTCAGAGAGAGGTATCATTTCCAGGGTTCCTACTGAGCCAGTGTATGTGCTATGCATTGCCTCTTTGCCAAGGCCAAAGCATACTGGGCATGCCTCCTTCTGCCTACTGGGGCAGGCTCAGGTTGTTCCTCCTCCGAGTCACGCTCTGTCTGTGATGGCCTTGGCAATGGTGGGGGGCTGTTTGGCCCAGGCCTATGCTGCTTCTGCTGCAGCTGTTTTCGCAGGATCACATTATGTAGCATAGCACATACCATGACAATTTGGGTACATGTAGTTGGTGAGTACTGCAAGGCTCCACCAGATGTGTCCAGGCACCGGAACCGTGACTTGAGCAGCCCAAACACATGTTCTATTACATTTCGTGTTTGTGCGTGTGCCTCATTAAGGCATTCCTGTTCAGGTGTGTGTGCATTTCTGATGGGTGTCATCAGCCACGGCTCCAGTGCATAGCCAGCATCCCCCACTAGGTGACCATGAGGGATGTCCCCATTGGCAAATGTCTGGTACAGCTGTGTCAGATGCCAGATATGGGAATCATGGTAGCCTCCAGGGCAGCCAGCACACACATTCAGGATTATACCCTGGGCATCACACACAACCTGGCAGTTGATGGAGGGGAAGCCCTTGCGGTTAAAGTAGACCCTACCCCGCTCACCGGCTGGTGCTTTGATGCGTATGTGCGTGCAGTCTATTGCACCCACTACCTCAGGGTATTCCGCTATTTGCTGGAAGAGACGCATATTGCTGGCCAATACCTCACGGGAATTGGGGAAATACACATGATTACTGACATGTGCTGACATGGCATCCAGGAACTGCTGCAGTACCCTGGATGCTGATGCCTGTGATATCCCCATCATATTACCAGTTGGTCTCTGGAAGGTACCTGTTGCTAATATTCTTAGGCCAACACATACCTTGGTTTCCACTGGGATGGGTTCCCCTCTGTTGGTTCTGTGTGTGAGGCATGGCCTGCACAGCTCAACAATTTGCTGCAAGAGGTCTCTGTCCACTCTATAGCACTCCACTATCTCCAGCTCATGTAGCCCCTGATAGGTTACCCTGGGCCTGTACACTCTTCTCCGTCTCCTCAGTGTGGGTTGTCCAGCAGCATTCGCATTGTCACCACACTCAGCATGTTGCATATGTCGCCTTATAACAGCAATGGCAGCCCCTAACATTTCTTTGTCTCAGTTAAGCTTTTTCAGTTTTCACTTCTATTAGCTTACTGCAGTGTTGCAGTGTCTCTGAGAGAATAGTGGAATGTTGTCTGCAGAGTTTTAAGTGCTGGGCTGGGCTAGTGTACTGCCTGTGTAATTGCCTGATTCTGATTGTTTTCACCTGCTAGCTCTGCTAGTACTCCCTGGTTAACTTCCTACTATTTGTTGTGCTTCCTTTTCCCTTTCTGTTTCCTCAGGGGGGCAGCGCTGCGCACACAAGCGAAAACACGATCACACCACGTCAAACATGCCTACACAGACTACAACTTGCTTATTCATGCTAAAACGCGCGCACACAGGCGCATACACGCTTACAAATATTTCAACAACCTTAGACATGCTTACTCCAGCTTAAACGTGCACACACAGGCGTACACGCACGCACACAGTATTACTCAAATATACAGGCGCGCACCCGAGCGCAAACACGTTGCAAGCACTTCAACAAGAAACTTTAGTGTTATCCACGGCATACACCTTCAATTTGTTGCCTTTAGCTAGGCTACCTGTTGACACACCTCCTCCAGTGATGAGTAACTGACAGCAAACACATGCCACTCTGCTCCAATGAACTTCACTTCTTTCATACATACCCCCCTCGTGATGTCACCTATCTTATACTCTGATACTCCCCTTATCCTAATCCTACACTCCACTGACTGTGCTCATTTGCTATGTAAACTTGGGATTCACTATCCTTACCCTCATTTGCATAGGACTGCCTGCTAATGCTTGGTTACATCTCTAAGACTGAGCTTCCCCCCTTAGCAACCTCTACTCGGTAGCCATGTTGTCTTCAGCCTGCCATTCCCTTGCATTGTACATTTGGAGTTACAATAAAATCCATACTTGTGGATTTTAATTATTGGTTTTCTGGTTTTTAGAGCTCAGCACGTTTGTGCGGCGCTGCGCTACGGTTAAACTTCGGAGATCGGGATAAAAAAAAAATTATTTTATTTTTATTTTGCATCGGTGAACATTGCCAATGGCCATATTTTTGGCCATTGGCATGCTCCCTCAACTGGATGCATCCTTTTTTTGGGGCTGTCACGGCTCAGTTTTGCTATTTGCAGAATGATACTCAGTTGTCAATGGAGTACATTTCTGCAAATAACACTACTCTTACTCAGACAGGTTCGGGTTTCCTGGATCGCAAATTTACCTCATCTGCATAGCTTTCGCCTGCAACTGAGGTAATTTGCATATCTTAGCCCTGTCCATGTAAGAGTCGTTTTAGGAGCTCTCTTGCACGCCCCAACCGGCTGTTCCTGGATCGCTCGGCGGACATGTTGGCTGCATGGAGTCTTACTCTATTCTTAGACTCCGTGCAAGCCTTCGTGAATCCGGCCCAATGTCTAAATCACTTACCGGTATGGCCTAAAAACATGTACAGACTGGCCAAATAAACACATTTTCCCCCTACTCACTTCTGCCAGCACTTCTCCGAACACTAACTGAACTTTCATGAAAGCAACACATTCATATGTTAACATTCTGTATGGTGATCATGTTACAGTGGGGTTAAGAAATTAACTTTTTTCCACTACAGTGCGATCTAGGAGTTGGCATATTTAATTTATGGGGGGTGTGGGGGGCAGAGAAACATAGTAAAAAGTTTGTTTTTAGTTTGGTGGTGTTATGGGTGGAGGGGATGTTATTTACATGTGCTTTTTAGTTTTCTATGTTATGATACACACTTTCAGTGTTCTGAGTTTTCGTTGCTTTGGGTTTTCAGTGTTTTGGGTTTTCAATGTTATGGTCTCAGTGTTTTGAGTTTCAATGTTATGACAATTCAATGTTTTGAAGAAGACCCACACATACAGACACAGGTAGATGTGAATTATTACATGAGGTATGGAAAATATGATGGTCCCAGAGTTCTCACCCCTATATGATAAGGACTACAGTAGATAAAACCCTGAGATATAGCAATACGAAATACTGGAGAGGAAAGGAGAGGAGATAAAAGAGAGATGGTGTGTGAAAAACACAAGATGCTTGAAAGTTCTTCTTTAAAAGTCCAGGTGTCCAAGAGACTACTGGAACTATCCAAGTGTACCTGCTGTATTCTGCTTTGGTTTCTGATTACATGCCTGGATACTATAAGGCTTTATATTTTCAGTGGCTAAAGAACTGCTGCTCATTTTGCAAGCTTGAGATACTCCTGATATTGCTGGTACTGCCATGGCTGTATTTTGTGTTCATTTGTTGTAGTCCAGACTGGGTTACTGTGATCAGTTAGGTACCACCATTAGCTGTTAGATTATGAATGGAATTAATATCACGCAAAAGAAAATAATGTATGGAAGCGTAAATCCTGGTTGCACATGCTCATCTCAACCTGACTCGGACTTCTGATACTACCTACCATGCTGGTATTACTGAAAAATTAGACAACAAAGTATAAACCACTACATTGTCTACCAGATTGCAAATTGGCTATCCAACAGATCCCAAGTTGTGAAAGTTGATGGCACCCTCTCTGTATGTAATACTGTAATTAGTGGGGTTCCACATGAATCAGTGTTGTGACCGCTCCTAAATTGCATTTATTTGCACACATCCAAGCCAACATCCCTAAGTGCGATTGACCAAGTTTGACAATGACTGCAAGCTGGGCACTGCTATCTGCTCCTCCACTGACACTAAACAGCTCCAGCAAGGGCAGAAATATGCACATACCTGGTTTACCAAAAACAGCCTCAAGCTAAATGCCAAAAAAAACTACACTCCAATAGTGTATAACAAGAAAGTTGTTCCTGCCTCATACATCATAAACTGTATTTCTTTTCAGACAGATAAAGGCAAGTGAGACTTGGTTACTTATGTGAACAATTTTCTCTCATTTGAACATCATGTTTCCACCATATTCGGGAAATCCTTCGACCTAGTCTTCTACACGGTCCAGTTAATTTCCAAAGGAATAGCTTTAAGATCCAAAGAAGCCGTGCTACAACTGTACTCTTCTCTTATCAGGTCCATCATGAAATACAATGCCCTCTTTAGTATTTACAAATTCAAACATATCGCTCAACTGGCAAGGCCCAAGCAATTTCTAACTAGGAAAATTAATTCCACTATCCTGGCAGATTACTATGACTCTCCTCATACTCAGCAGCCTACTCACTACTCCAAGGTAACCTGTACCTTGCTTTTCAAGCCATGAAAGACCAAATCCTACATATTGTATATATTGTACTTTTTTGCAAAACCAATGGCTCTACAAGCATTCATACTATGGACCTAAATCTGCGCTAACAAAAAAGCAAGACTTGCTGGAGGAATAGGTTCCTAACTCAACATGTTCCCCAGCCTATGAAATAAGTTGTCACTTTGGCTATGTTTAAAGCTAGTCTTGATGACTGTATATGTAAGACATAAAGTTACACTAGGGCTATCCTAAATAGCCTTGATAGATTTGGGAGGTAAGCATTAAGTGCTTGAAAATGGGTGGCAAGAACATTTAAGTTTGTCTGCTTAGAAGTGTGCATGGACAGGCATGTTATGGTCCCTGTAATCATTTACCTAGTATCGCTCCTATGTTATGTAATGATGGAACAGAGTTGGTCTCCTGAGGACTACAAGTAAATGGAAATAGTCTGGAATCGGTTTCTGAAAACATACATGAGGCTTTGGCTGGTTTAGAATTTGGTTTGTAAAGTCTGTGTATGCCACTTTTATAGGGAAAGGGAAGAAGGCAGTGGGAATTATTACCAGAGTAGGCCTACCTTGGACAGTATACTCTCTATTCACTACACCCTGCCACGCTGAGATCTGAATTATGTGTGATGAGGCTGTACAAATTACTAGTTAGGTCAGCATTTCAAGTATGCTGCATTAAATTTGGTGCAGTTTCCTCTTATAACAATATGCAAATATTTTTATGAGCTACCCATATATATAAACTATCTTCAGTGCTTTAATTTTGTTTTGTTTTGCACTGTATGCATGCTATACTTACTAAACAACTAGTTATTAACTATCTACTTACTCTCGTAGCTTTTTCTCCTGGATCTTTGATGATAATGTGATATGCCTAGCCTGACTGTTGTGGACAGCAAATAAAATCATATAAACAGATAAAATGAGGAAGAAGCAGGGACAGCAAAAGTAAGTCTACTACAGGTCATTGTATAAAATAATAGGCCCATGCTCATCTGTGAGCTTCTCAGCGACTTGACAGCAGCAGAAGCAAACTCAACCCTGCTCAGTGGGCTGCCTGTATCTACAAACAGTAGTATCAGTAGTGCAAAAAGCTGGTGGGAAGGACAGCCAAAGGCAAAAGGTAGTGCAGCAACAATGTGCCTAACTTGCACTAAGATCTAAATTTTCAATAGTGGATGAAAGTAGAGACTGCTGGAAAAGTCCTGATAAAAAGAAGTTACGTCTTACCATAACGTTCCATCTGTGCTGTAGAGCTTTATTCATTCCTTACCGTTAGGATCTTGGTTCCATCCTCGGAACCGATACGGCCATTTCCCAGCTCGCGCAAGCCAAAAACTCTCAGCTAAGAACCTACCCACAATGCCCCTCTCCTAGATACTCCAGATCAAGTTTGCCTGCCCTAGATAGAAGAAGTAGAAGTAGTAGTAATAGGAAAAAAGTAGGAGCCTCTGTCTGAGCAAATACCCTAACCAGGAGTACGTAAAGTCCACCAGGAGTCCAGGCAGGGGGAAGGAGGGCAGGAAGTAAGGAATGAATAAAGATCTACAACACAGATGGAATGTTATGGTAAGACATGACTTCTTTATCTGATTTTGTAAATCTTTATTCATTACTTACTGTTAGGACCGAGTCCTCAGCTACTTGAGTCCTGCGTGGCCCTAAGGAAGGATATTCCTGAGCACCACAGAACTAAAAGACGCTCGTCCCCTGGAGGCCAAATCCAATTTGTAATGAAATATGAAGGTATGAGGTCTTGCACACGTGGCTGCTGCGCATATATCATCCATAGAGGCTCTGGAATGAAAATCTACAGAGGTAGCCATAGATCTGGTAGAATGAGCCTTTATTCTGGAAGGTACGGGTAGCTTATTTTGTTGGTAGATAAAGGTAATGACATTTCTAAGCCAAGAGGATAAAGTCACTTTGGAAACAGGCTTACCCAATCTGGGTCCTGCAAAGGCCACAAACAATTGGTCTGTTTTCCTAAAAGATTTAGTCCTGTCCAAATAACAACAAAGCTGTCGGTGCACATCAAGGATGTGCAAAAGGTACTCGCCTCTATTAGAATGCCTTGGGAAGAAAACCGGCAGGTCAATAGACTGGTTAATGGAAAAAAACAGAAATGACCTTGGGCAAGAAGGAAGGGTCAATACGAAGGGACACCCTATCCATGTGGAAGATCAAGTAAGGACTCTTAACACTTAAGGCCTGCAGCTCAGATACTCTTCTCGCTGAAGTGAGTGCTACTAGAAGTATGATTTTCCAAGACAAAAATTTCAAATCACATGAATCAAAGGGCTCAAAGGGAGAGCCTGTAAGAGACTGAAGCACCGGAGTCAAGTCCCAGGGATCTAAGGGAGGCTTGACCAGAGGTGTAATATGTAATACTCCCTTCAAAAAAGTTTTGCATAGACGGTGTGATATAATTGAAGAATTTTCAAGACCATTATGAAAACTGGCGATAGCTGCTAAATGTACAGTGATCATTGAAGCTGAGGCTCCTGCATGCAGGAGAGTAGTCAGATATTGCAGAATGTTTTGAATAGGCATAGAGAAAGGGTCTAAGTTCTGGTCTTTGGCCCAAATAGAGAACCTAGTCCATTTACTAGAATAATCTTTTCTAGTGGAAGGTTTGTGTGAGGCCAGAAGAATTTCACGAACAGGAGATGGGATGTCAGGCAGCCTGGCAATCATTGGAAGTGGAGGAACCAGGCTGTGAGCTTCAGACTGTGCAGGTTCGGGTGAATCAATCCTTGAGGATGAGATAACAGATCCTGGGAATGATCCAGGATCCACGGGCTATGAACCAGAGGAGGCCATATAAACAGGAACCAGACTTGACGTGGCCAGTAGGAAGCAATGAGGATCACTTTGCTTTTCAACCTCTGAGCTTTCTGTAGAAATTTTGGAATGAGGGGAAATGGGGGAAAGGCATACAGAACACCGGGGGCCAATCATACGTTACAGCATCCCTCATTGGTCCCCCCTGAGGGGGGATCAAGGCAAAAGAGCTCCTGCATTTGTAATTCGGGGGGAAGCAAACAGGTCGTAGCAAGGCTTGCCCCAATGTTGGATGATCCAAGCTGCTATTACAGGGCTGAGGGACCATTCATGAGGCATCAGGATGTTCCTGCTCAGATTGTCTGCAATAAGGTTGGAATTCCCGTGAATGTGCATTGCTACAAGAAAGCGACTGGAAGCTATCGCCCAATGCCAAATCCTCATGGCTTCCCAACACAGGGGGTAAGATCTGGTTCTGCCTTGCTTGTTGCTATACCAGGCGACTGACATGTTGTCTGACTGAATTGCGATGGTCCCCAAAGGCAGGAATGCATGGAACACTTGCAATGCTAAGAGAACTGCCCTCAGTTCCAGGACATTTATGTTCAAGTTGGCCTCGAGGGGGGTCCAGGTGCCTTGAACAGTCTTTCCCTGAAAATGCCCCCCCACCCTAATAGTGAAGCGTCCGTGGTCACCGTGGCCGTGGGTTGGGGAAGACAGAATCGTCGACACCAAAGATTCTTTTGTGGCTCCATCCACCACAACATTTCCTCCTTGCAACGGTTTGTAAGGTGTATCATGTGGTTGAGTGGGTGGGTTAACATCAACCATTGTGTGGAAAGGAGCCACTGCAAGATTCTCATGTGCAGTCTCGCCAGAGGTACCAAAGTAATGGCAGCTGCCATGGAGCCCAAGAGTTGCAGTACAAGACGTGCTGGTACAAACATGTCAGGAAGAAGGTCTTGAATTTGGTGTCTTATTTTCAAAAGCCTGTGAGGGGAGAGAGAAGCTTGACAGGATGTTGTGTTGAAGACCGCTCCAATAAATTCCAGTGTCTTCGTTGGAGACATCTGAGATTTGTCTTTGTTGATTGTAATCCCCAAGCAGAGAGCGAGATCTTGAGTGTAAGAGAGGCTGCGGACTAGGAGATTCCTGGTCGAAGCGGTAAGGAGCTAGTCGTCTATATAGGGAAACACCTGGAGTCCTTGTAGTCGAAGATGGGCTACCACAACTGCCATAGATTTGGTGAACACTCGGGGGAGCTGTTGAAAGACCGAATGGCAGTCCCCTGAACTGGTAGTGATTGGCTCCCAGCCGGAAGCGGAGAAACCTCCAGGAGCGGTGATCCATCTTTATGTGGTAGTATGCATCCTGTAAGTCTATAGAACACATCCAATTGTCCCTCCCTAGGAAGGGAAGAATGGACTGTACTGTGACCATCTGGAATTTTTGAGGTTTGATAAATTTGTTCAGTAGGCTTAGATCCAGGATTGGTCTCCAGTCCCCTGTCTTTTTTTTTGGCACTAAAAAGAACCTCGAGTAAAACCTGGATCCTATCTGTTCTGGTGGGACTGGTTGGATTACCCTTTTTCTTAGCAGTTTTTCTATTTCTAAGGCTGCTAATTCCCTCTGATTGGGCGGTACATCGGGGATTCGTTTGACGGGTCTGGGAGTTACGTCAAAAGGTATTTGGTAGCCTCTGGATATTATTCTCTGCACCCAAACATTGGCAGTAATAAGATGCCAGGCTGGTAGATGCAGAGAGAAATGACCCCCGACTGCTTCCAGAGGAAAGCAATCGGGCAGCTGCTCAGGAGCACTGGTAGGGTCTGACAGAGAAAGAGTCTCTGGCTCCCTGGTAACGCGGACCCCCTCTACCCTGAATGGGGCGTCTTCCATATGAGTTGCCCCCTCTGCCCCGGGGGGATTGTTCACCACAAGAGTCATGAAAGGATCCTTGGGATTTCTTGAACCATATCTTTCCCCCATTCTGGTTCCTGGAATATGGACTCTGGGGGTTGGAAAAGCGTATGCCCACAGCAGACAAGGTCTTTCCATCTTTCTCACTACGTGCAAGTGTGTCACATACATTGGGTCCAAAAAGTGCAGAGTCATCGATAGGTGCTTTAATGAAGGAAGATTTAAAGGGGTCCGCGAAATCACACAACCGTATCCAAGCATTACATCTCATGGCAACACCAGATGCTGCAGTTCGAGCTGCCCCCTCGGCAGTGTGAGATATCAAACACATCGAGGAGTTTGAGATGGATTCAAGGGTAGCTAGCTGTGAGGCGACAGTGTCACGCACGTCATCAGGCAGTACCCCCACCAAAGAGGAAGACATTTCAGAAATTAGGTCTCTTTGGAGGCGAGTAAAGTGTGCGATAATTCAGCAACCGAATAGCAAAGGTCGCTGAAGCATAGGTCCGCTTCCCTAATCTGTTCATGGTCTGGGACTCCCTGTTTGGAAGATGGACAGTGGAACTATCTTCTGCCAGTTCCCTCTTGGTAGACGCCACGACCTTAGAATCAACTGTCAGCTGCTTGGACCAGTGGTGCTGATCTTCAGGTGTAGATAAAATTTTGTCTGGCCTCTGGGAGACAGGTTCTACATTGTCCAGGGCCTTCCAGGCACGCTGCACAATTAGTTTAACAAGATCATCTGCTGGTGAGGTCACGCAGGATGTAGATGGCCGGGCATGGAAGGCCTGCAGAAACACCGATTCCTCAGAAGAAGGGTTAGAGGACTTCCATTCCCCCCACTGTTTGAGGATTTCGAGAATGTCTCTGAATGTGACGTCGTCTGGGGGAGAATGAGGGGACCCTTCCCCATCATCACAATCAGTGTCTTCTGTGATAGAGCCCTCCGTGGAGTCAAGGTGCTTCCTCATGCACCGTTTCTTCCGGGGTGACTCTCCAGTGGGATCTTCTGAGGAGGACTCCAGAGAATGGTTTCCCTTCACAGGGGGTTCTGAAACTGGTGTCCTAGGGGCTGGTTGTGAGCCTTCGGAGTGAAGTGCCCTATCCATCACCTGTACAGCAGGTGCACCCGAGCCCACTTTCAGTTGAGGGGTTGCAAAAGAACTGGAAGCCATTGGAACCATGGACATAGATGGTTCCAATGATAAAATAGGCGCCGGGTTAGGTACCAAGGTACGGACAGTCCAAGCACTGCTCCGAGAAAGCATCTGCTCCATCGTAGCCGATGCTACATGGGTGTTTGATGCTGACAGGGGAGGTACTGCGGTTGGAGCTGAGACAGTATGTACCGAAGCGGGTGCTGGAGGAAGATAAGCAGGGAAAGATGAGATAAAAGATTCTGAGCCAGGAGGGACGGAAGGTCTAGCTGGAATGGGCAATCCCCTAACTACCAGAAGCTGATCCACAACCCACACTAGGTCTAGCTCAGAAAAACTCCTAGTGGATCTAAGAGAGGCTGCAGAAGGGGAATCAGGTCTTTCTAGAATGGGGCTAAACCTCTGCCCCAAGAAAGGGTCATAAGTAGGAGAATATCTTGTCCTTGGCAGGTAATCGCATTTTGGAGCCGATGGAGTCAAAGAAACTGTCAGCACTGTGGCCAGGGATGGTGCCAAAGCATGTACAGTCATCGGAGCCAAAGGAGCCGAAGAAGCTGCAGTCACCATGAACGGAGATGGTGCTGGGGCATGTACAGTCACTGGAGCCCATGGAGCTGAGGAAACTGTCAGCACTGTGGACACGGATGGTACAGAGGTATGTACAGTCAATGGAGCCCATGGAACTGAGGAAACTGTTGGCACCGTGGACAGGGATGGAGCCAAGGCATGAACAGTCATCGGAGCCGATGTAGGAGCCAAAGACAGCACCAAAGTCAGTGGTGCTGTGTTTGGAGCCAAGATAGGAATGAATACCATGGTCGGCACTGAGGGAAAGGACACAGATCCTGGTGCTGAAGAAGTCTGCACTGAGGGCGCTGGTGAAGCATGGAGCCGACTCGGTTCCGTAACTGACAGAGATGCAGGAACTGCCATTTTTCCTTATATTTCTTGGACTTAGCAGGGGGTGAGACCTCCGACCTAGATAGAGCCTCTGAAAAAGGTGTCTTGAGTAAACCTTTTAAAATAAGTTTATTCTTATGTTCTGCTAGTGTCCGATTAGAAAAACCAGCACAAATGTCACAATCAACTTTAAAATGATCCATGCCCAAACAGTAGACACAACAGACATGTGTATCTGAGTTAGGCATCTTACGTCCACACTTGTCACTCTGTTTAAAACCCAACTTAGCTTTGTCTGACAAGGTAAGGAAACAATGCTATCCTGTAGAAAAATTAAGGAAGAAAAACCAGTGCTGTTAAGTTAAGGAATACCATTAGTAAAGGGGGGCCTGTCAAAGACAGGAGAGAGGGACAGTCAAAAGAGATAAAAAATTAAATTACCAAGAAAAAGGGTAGGAAATAGGCCTAGGTTATAGGCGGCAGTGATAAAAGACTAACTTGACTAAAAATTTTGTAATTCAGAAGAAAAACTGTCATAAAAACAACAAAATACTACTTAGCTTTGAGAGAGATGGCTAACACGTCTGACTAGGAACGCAGCAAACAAGATCTGGAGTATCTAGGAGACGGGAATTGTGGGTAGGTTCTTAGCTGCGAGTTTTTGGCTTGTGCGAGCTGGGAAATGGCTGTATCGGTTCCGAGGATGGAACCGAGGTCCTAACAGTAAGTAATGAATAAAGATTTACATCAGATTCAATGTTAAGAGCACCAGATGTGTGTGTGTGTGTGTGTGTGTGTGTGTGTGTGTGTGTGTGTGTGTGTTTATATATATATATATATATATATATATATATATTTATATATATGCACATGTATACACACTCTCAGCGGTTAAGGGAAGACATGGCTGTGGCATGAGTTTTGTTATTTAAAAACAGCTCTGCAGAATGGTGGACTAGCAAAGCATTAGTTGGGAGGACAGGAGTCAAGAGCAGGAGATACGGAGGAGGGAAGTATTACTGTAGAAAAAAATCATTAGAGATAAGGCATACATAATTACAGTAAGGGACAAATGTGTGGAGGGAGGATATGAGTAAGGGCAAACCATAGTTCAATCACTGAATGGTGTAGCCAATTACATTCCATCAGCATACTAAGGCATACAGGGCATAACACAAACATTATAAAGGTTCGGGAGAGTTGGTGCAATGGTTAAGGTGCTTACCTCACAAACACAAGTTTTGGCATTTGATTCTCATATTTGAGGGAAGTTGGTTAGGCTTAAAATGGCCCTCATGGACAGCTAGCCTAGTACTAACCTATGAACCTAATTACTTTTACAAACTGCTGTAGGTTCTGAAGTGTAGTGGCTATCACATCCGCTTCACACACAAAAGAGCCAAGGTTCGATCCCTACAGGAACCATTAGACTTGTATGGTGGCATTAGTGTTGAGTACAGTGTTCTGTAGCTTATGTGACTAGATAAGTTGGAATTCTACTCTCACAGCAGTCATCTTTACCCAGTTCAAGTGCAACTTGAACACCTGGATCGGCAACAAGAAATTCATCCCTGGTTTGGCACCTATGTCTCTAATGGACAGAGGCAACCTGTAAATCATTCATCTCCCAGGCCTCTGCTTGTAAATTTTTCATCTCCCAAGACCCTGCTTACACTTATCAAGGGTACCAGAACTTTTCCCAGATTTGGGATGCATGGCTAGGCTTAAAAAAGCCCTTGTGATCGTTAGCCTAGTAAACACTTTTTTTTTTTTCAAAACATGCCTAGTAAACACTTTTGAACCTATGAAACCACTTAAACCACAGAGACACAAATTCTGATAAAAGATATGTATGATTAGATCATCTGGTCTGCAAATCTCTCTTCCCTCTTGCTAAGCATAGCACAGTTGTACATGATTACTCCTGTTGTCAGCACAAGATCATGGCCTCTCAGTGCTGTCTAGGTAGAATCTGCACACTTTCGTCATGACTGTGGCAGTTTCCTCCAGGCACTCCAGTTTAGTCTCATGCCATGAGACATACTGCTTACACTGGATAACTACTCTAATAAATGCTCCTTAGATTTGTACTGTGGAGTATTTATACTTAAGTTTGCTCTGAAAAACATCCTTGCCTGGGTTACACTAACTTGGCTAGCAAAGATGAAATAAACTGACAAAACTGCTATAGCTTAGAACTACCTTATGCATACTTCTTGCAATCCAAACTCCATCACTGTTTTTGACCTTATTAACTCATTAGAAGGACTGTATTGACCATCCACCATCATCACTATTAAAACATACTTAAACAAATCTGAGCCATGTACATTTTATCCTCAGGATATGTCCTCATGTTCTTACACTCCCATAAAAGATGGCACTCAGATGGACTACATTAATTCTCCTTATGTACTAGCATGCTTGTATCAGATCTCACCTCTTCTTTATTTTTCAAGTATATCTGTTATATTTAGTCTTTCTCTTTATATATCTGATGCAGATTGCACACCATGGTGTTGCCTCCTTTAACTTTCTATTATATTCACTATTTTACAGAGATGGAGTCTCCAGTCACCTACTATACATCCTGTTATTGTACAAGCCTTTACTGATATGACATCACACTGAATTCACTTTGGTCCCCGGTTCGATTTTTGGCCGAGGTGCCTTCTGTGCAGAGTCTGCATGTCCTTCCTGTGTTCATGTGGGTTTCTTCCAGGTGCTCCTGTTTCCTCACACATTCCAAAGACATGCAATAGATGGACTGGGCACACTAAGCTGGCCATAGTTGTGAGTGTGTGATGTGGAAGAACATCCAGGCAGGGCAACATACCTGGCTGTGTAAACAGTGGCTTGAGATGATTGCCACTGCTGAAGTGACACCCTGACCCCATGTGCAAAAATGGGAAAAGGGGTTGTGGATAGATCCTATTCTGTGTCCTCTTCACAGCACACAGAGATGAAGCTCAAGTGTCAACTAGCTACCCAGGCATCAAAGCAGCTGACCAGGGAGGGTAGGAGTGAATGCCAGTTGTTGTCTTGCCCATCCTGGGAAGAGGGAGACTATCAGGCATACTGCTGTGTCAACAACTTGGAGCTGAGTGCCACAGTGGACTCACAAGTGCCATGAACATAAACATCACGAGCGTGCCAATACTAAGGCAGTTCGCCATTCCCATCAGCTGCCAAATGGTACAGGAAATAAAGTAAATAGCAAAATGCCCCCTGTAATTGTATGAAGAAACAAATGGATGAAGACTCTTGCATTTCTCACTGTGTACAGCAGAGTATGAATAGAGTAAAAGGGGAAGAGATCAATGGTTGGCAAACACAGAGGAAAGAGAGTGTCATACACTTGATCAAAAATATTTTTGAATGGCAAATGACAGGCATTTCTTTTTCCAGGGGAGCAAGCCCCTGTGCACCCACCATAACCCCTGCTAAATATAAATAATTCTAAGACTGCAATACAGTGGGAAAAGGGGAAGTACCGGATCCCCTCTATGCAGCAATCTCACAAGTAATGCCAGCAGTACTCGATCAAATACCTCTTCAGTCGATTCTGCCAGCATTACAAATATTCGATATTCAAAATGTTCAACCATCTGGTTCCCATACATCCATATAAACATATCTATCTATATATATATATATATATATATATATATATATATATATATATATATATATATATGCACACACACATATACATACATACACACACACACACACACACACAAATATAGGTATATTTATATATAGAAATAATTATAAACATATATTTATACTTATATATATATATATATATATATATATATACTCACACAAGAACTTCCCATTTTTCATATATATATATATATATATATATATATATATATATATATATACACATATGCATACACACACACAAGAACTACATACATACACACACACACACTCACACAAGAACTTCCCATTTTGCCAGTCAGTTTCTATCCTTTTCACGCCTTCCTCTGTCGACAGCAAAAATGCACATTTTCCTTCAACACGTGTGCAATATCATTTATGAAGACACTTCAACTGGATTGGTTGTAGTACTGATTGATATAGTGCCCACTGGTTCACTGTTCTTTCTTCTGTATCAGCTCACTTTATAACCCTGCATACCCTACTGTCCAGTCAATATTTTACACATACTATCACCCTAGAACTCATTATGAAGTAATGTGTTCACTGACTTATTTTGCAGAAGCACATCACATGCCTTCCATAAAGTTTTAAAATGTCACCATATCCATTTCAATTTAATATTCTCCATGCAAATGATGTCAAAGTAAAAAGGTCACTAGTTTCCAGCTTGGGCCTTGCTCTCACTCTTATAAAGGAAACTCAGATTTATCTCATTCCAGCCATCAGGTAATTTACTCTCATGAGTCCCATCAGTTACAAGTGTTACTTACTCTAACTCTCATGAGGCCCACCTGTACTGTGATCCTTTAGTTTTTAGAGTCAATTCTTTCTTGTGTGATAAAAACTGGCATCACCCCATCTAATGTGGGCCTTGTAATGGGTAACCAAAATAACTTACTTAGCGTCACTCTCTCCCCTCTGTCTTCTCTGGCTTCCTTATATAGCCATAACAAGGTATTTTCTCCACTTCTGATTGAAGTGCTTCACCTTTCCTCAGTGTGGCATTTTGTTAGTCATTTCCTGCTTACTTCTTTACACTGGTATTCATACACTTTCCTCGTTCAGAAATTCTTTATTTCACCCTCTATTCTTTGATACTGACACATTAGAGAACAGTGATTTTTTTCCGCATCTTGAGTTGCATACTTAGTTGTTGCGTCTTTTGGCTTTTCCCGGTTAGGGGTCGCCACAGCGGAACTCTGGTCTGCTAATAACTGGTAGTTGATTTTTACGTGCCGAGTTACCAGCCCTGACGGGCAACCTTCAACGAAGGTATGCCCATTCACGCATATCTCCACGCAGAAGACGCTCTAGCTGAGAATCGAACCGGACAGCGTCTTACTGTGAGGCGACAACGCTACCGCAGCAACACCACCGCGTGATTTCACTAAATGTTGCAAGAACTACATTTTTGTTCATAGATCCCCAACCTCAGCAACAAGACAGCAAACAAAATTGCATCCTGAAGACAAAAGAGGCTGGACTGCTTATCAGCACAAGTCAGAAAAATGTTACACCAACTAACGCATAAACTGAAACAGTCCTTGAATAAAAGACATAGCAGCTCTTATCTGAGGACAAATGAGTACTCCAAGTTTGTAGGGGTTTATCAGTAATGGTACATGGCAGTGCTTGAAATTGTGTTTTCCTGTTATCTGCTTTAGTGATTGATGATAACATACAACTTCCAATATTCATATCTCTCCATGTTTTTCTGTGCTACAGATTTTATTTAATTTCCACTGCCATTATTTTCTGCCATCTGTTTTAAGTATTATTCCCTGTATTCAGTCTAAATTATCTGAAATTAATTTTGCTGAACAAGTAAACATTTACACCCCTTGCACCTCAAAACTCATTTTATCTTGGAAATAAACTATGGATGATATCTGGTTCACCTTTTCTGCTAAGAACAGAAGGGATTATCTGCTGCCAAGGTACATACTGGGAATGCCTGAAGGAATTTTAAGTAAAGAACTTAACCAAAAGACTGACATCATAATCAGAAACACAGAGACATGTGACAAGCCAGAGTTTGGGCTTATGTTTTCAATAAGATAAGTTAACTTGGGTAAAATATCAATAAACTATCTCTGCAACATTATCCAAGAATCCCTGCCATGCAACTTCTCACCCACTTTCCACCGACTGACCACGCATCCACTAGAAATGTCCCTGGGCTCAACCAGGGATCGTCACTAACAGATATTCACATACCATCCTCCCCAGGATTGCCATGCCAATCTCTATCTGCTGCTCTGTCAGTTGCTAATCAAACCCAGGTCAACAGGGACACGGGGCTTTATTCTTCTGCAACACTGGAGTGGCATGAACTATAACACCTTTTTAAATTAAACGGCTGATCTGGACTGACCCATCAAACATATATGCTCAATGATGCACAAACCTATCATTGCAGTGTGGCTCCCCAAAGCCACCTTCCCAGTGTGGCCCACTTCCCTGCTTCTGGTTGTCGTTTTTTGTATAGTTCATCTGGATGTTTAATCCCTCCAGGCTAGGGTCACCAGATCCTCCTTTCACTGATGATGACAAAGTTTCTCTGCAGGACACAACAATAAATAAATATATAAACAGACTTACATTACTGCGCTACCCCTACTTGTGGAAGCCATGTTACAGACTGTGTGAGGAATAAGGTGTGGCCTACGGGGATATCTCCACTCCCTAGGATAGGCCCACCTTTTAGCTAGGCAGTTACTCCAAGTCCTCACCACTATGAAGATCTGACTGAATGCCCTGCCCTCACCAGTAAATTACCCACACCTCCCTCCATGAGAAAAGCAAGAACACAGAGCCTCTTCTTTACCTTCCCACTCCAGGCAGCTCCAGCAGCCAACTTTGCTGCTAATCAAACACAGATCACTTGGCTCACAGACAGGGCTTTATTCCTCTGTGCCACAGAGCTGGCCCTGTTTATGTCTTCAGATCTTTATTCTTCTCTTAGTCTATGTAGATAAATGAGTGTGTATATATGTTTAAGAAGCGATCCAAGGTATTGCACTAGAGTATAAATACTGAGCATGTGCACGTCTGACTGCCATTTTGTAGTTAGGTGTAGAGATGTGAGCATGTATGTAAGCAAGCTCTGTCTGTTAACTAGACCGTTCTTATTTAAAGATGCTGCTATCCATCCTGATGTGTTTCTGTATATTAAAGCATCTAAACGAAACCCCAAGCCTTCTTATTATTTGTGTTAAGAGACGAATGAGCAACTTGATGTCAGAAAGTGGCATGTCTAAAAGGACATGGTGCCAGAAGTGGCATGTCTAAAAGGACATGGTGCCAGAAGTGGCATATCTAAAACGGCATGAAGTAATAACCGGCATATCAAAGGGGCATGAAACTAGAAGCGGCTTGGCAAAAATGATTTCATAGGTTCATAGGTTCATAGGTTCATACTAGGCTATCTGCCCGAGGGCATTTACAAGCCTAGCCCATCGTTTTGTGGCTTACGCCACCCCTTTAGTATGGGGAACTATACCCATTATTTTGCTGTGCCTCTGTCGAGCAGTGACACTGAGGTAATCCCTGGGGTATATCTGCGATCTCCCATCCATTGGTCAAGATTTCTCTTGAACAAGGCCAGCGAGGTGCTCTGCCTCACATGTACCGGGATTTTGTTCCACAGCATAGGAGTCTTTGGGTGATGAATCTATCCCTCCAGCACGTCCTATTAATAGCCGTGTCGAGGTTTAAGTCTCCGCCCTTGTGGCTCTGACGGATCTAGATTTTTGAGGTGAAGCATATTCATCAAATCTGGGTTTGACATGGCCTTGTATGTTAGGCAAAGGTCACCTCTGAGCAAGCGGTGGCGACTGAATAGAGCTGGAGTTCTTTCAGTCGGGCAGCATAGGACAGATTTTGAGACCCTTTATCCTTTTGGTGAGGAACTTTTGTGGCCTCTCCAGCTGCTGCAAGTGTCGGGTCAGATACATTCCGAATGGGGCATTGTACTCAATCATTGGTCTGATGAGTGATGAGTAAAGGGAGACTATGACCTCCCTTGATCTAGATGAGAATCCCTTCATGATAAGGTGGGCAATGTAGAAGGTCTTCCTAACTACTTTAGCTACATGGGTGTCGAATGACAGACTACTATCAACCTGGGTCCCCAGGTCCCTGATAACTTCTTCTGTGCTCAGTGGATTGCCACCTATTTGGTAGCTAGGGGTAACCTTGTTTTTCCCGAAGGGTATGACTATGCATTTTTCGGCATTTAACTTTAGGCCGTGGCTCTGGCACCAGTTATCCATTTCTGTGAGACCCTTCTGAAGGATATCTGTGTCAGATGTGTTTTCTACTATGGCGCCCAGTTTGCAGTCATCTGCAAACTTTGTCAGCCATAACCCTCCTGTGTTTGCTTGTACTTGGAAAAGTAGATGCCAAACAAGAGTGGGCCCAGGACTGAGCCCTGTGGGACACCACTTGTGACAGGCTTTGAGTCTGACATGGCGCCAGCAACTCTGACCCTGTGGGTTCTGTCACTCAGCCAGTTTGCAACCCATCTTGTGATGTATGGGTTAACATTTAAGCTGATGAGTTTTCAATGATACCCGAGTGGGGTATTGTATCGAAGGCCTTAGCCAGATCGAGGTAGGCTGTGTGGACTGCCTTTCCCTCATCAATGGCTTTGGTGACTGTTTCGAAAAAGTCAACCAAGTTTAAAAGGCATGATCTGCCTTTGACAAAGCCAAACTGGGTTGGATCCAAAGTCTGCAAATTCCCTATGTCTTTATTTATGAGGTCCATTATGATCCTCTCCATGGCTTTGCAGATAAGGCTTGTCAAGCTAATGGGCGGTAATTTCCAGGGTCGGTGGAGGCACCGCCTTTGTGAAGTGGGACAACAGTTGCAGTGCGCCACTCCTGGGTGCGTATCCAGAGGTAAGACTTTGATTAAACAGCTGTCCTAGCTGTGGGTTTAATTCCTCATTGAGTTCGTGGAGCACACAGCCGGGGACACCATCAGGTCCCATGGATGCTGTGTTTTTGCTTTGGAGAGAGCAGTTCTCACTTGGGCGCTGGAGATGTTTGGGGGCTGCAATCGTTTGGTATAGTTATCTCTCCTTTTGGGGGAGGGGAGAAGTTTGCACTGAACCTGTCAGCCAGTATGTTGGCAATGTCTGTAGGATCAGTAATCTTCACATCATTTTGAACTAGTTCTGAGCATATCTGGGAGTTTCCTCCCAGGTTTCTAACATAGCTAAAGAAGGCCTTATGATTGTCTTTTGAGTCTTTAGCTATTTTTCTCTCGAAATTTGCTTTGGATGATTTTATGAGAGCTCTTAGTTTTTACTTATAGTGATCAAGGGTGTCTTACCTTTTAAGGATTTTGCTCTATCTTGTAGTAGCTTCCTCCTTTTGTTGTAGAGTTTGTTTATGGCTGGGGTCCACCAGACTGGACGCTTGCCTTTGGTACAAAGAGTCTTTGTTTTGCTTGGGATTGCCTTATCCATGCAGTCCTGCAGGTGCTGGTAGAAGGCATTTGTAAGTGATTCAGCGGCTTGAGTACTGTTTTCCATGGCTCGGGGGCCTTAAAGGAGACCACACTAGTCTTTAGAAGTGTGAAGTCGGCTTTTGAGAAGTTCTTTACTGTGGTGTTTTTTTATTTCAGGTGGGGGTGGGATGAGGACCTCCAGCGAGATTAGTTTGTGATCTGATCTCACCAGTGAGGGGTATACTTCCGGTGTTGAACATTGTGCTCCCATGCTCGTGATGATGAGATCAAGTATGTTATCTCCTCTTGTGGGGATGGTGACTAGTTGTTCCATGGCATTTGAGTTTATGAATTCCAGGAACTTTTGGGCTAGGGTGTTTGGGCTTGAGTAGTGTTCCCAGTCTATATTAGGGTAACTGAAGTCACCTAGTATGATGGTGTTTGGTGATACATTTATCCCCTCTAGTGTTTTCAGGAAGGCCATGTGAGGTTCCTGAGTTTGTGAGGGTGGCCTGTAACATGCTACAATTTGCAGAGCAGTCTTGCCTATGGTTAATTGCACCTGGATGGTCTCCGATGCATCGTGCGTTGCCACCAGTCTTGAGGTGTGGGTGTCCTTGATGAATATGGATACCCCCCCTCCTTTCTTGGTATTGTCCGGATTTTGGGGCCGGAACGCATGATATGAGGTAAAACCTGATAGCGCTGGGGTGCTTTCAGGAGCCTTGAACCAGGTTTCTGTCACAGCACAGACATCGATGTTCTCCATATTGAGAAGGGCCTCAAGTGCGTGCATTTTGAGATTTAGACTTCTGGCATTGAGCAGCATTACCCTTAGTTTTTTTCCTTTTTTGTGTTCTAGGGTGGTAGGTTTAGAATTTGAGCCTTGCCTAAAAAAGGCACTATGGGGGTGGCAAGAGCCCTTGCCAATATCCGGAATCCCAGAGGTGACAGGTGCAAGCCGGCCCCTGAAGCAGCGTGGCTTGTCCAGCATGTCATCCCAGGCAGACAGACACTGGATCCCCTTTGAATGACACCAGTGTTTAAGCCAATTGTTAAAGCTGATCATCTTATCTCTGTATTGTGGCATCATTCTTGGTGAAGGTAGGATACTGCTCAAGGTCAGGGTCATACCTGCCTGGGCTACATAATCAGAGAGCTCCTCAATGTCTCTTTTCATGTAGTCCAAGGAGGTACGTCTCAGGTCGTTTACACCAGCGTGGACAATGACTGAGTCATATTTGTACCTGCTGTTGAGAGACCTGAGTGCTTGCGTTATGTGGCGGATTCTAGCGCCCGACAGGCAGCTTACTGTGACCGTCTCCTTACTCAGTCTGGTGAGCAGGACGTCAGTGTGTCTGACTATGGAGTCACCAATGACTAGTGTGTCTGGCATTGTGTTTGGCCTTAAGGGCTGTGACTGTTTGACACTCTGACTGTGAGGTCTATGTGTTGCAGGTGTTGTGTTCTGAGGTGGTGGTTGTTTGGGTGTCTGCTTTGGTGGCCTCTGCTGTTTTGGTAGATTTTTGATCAGAGCCTCCGAGTATGTCTTTGTGTGTTTATGTGTATGATTTGAGGTTGTAATGGTACTATGTGAGACTGGGTCTATAGTGTGTGTGGTAACCTTCTCCTCCTGACTGGTCTTGCCAGTCCTATGTTGAGAGAGCTCAGCCTCCAGTTTGGCCGTATAGTTGCATCTCTCGCATGTATTTGTGTTTTGTGGGAGGAGGAGAGGGTTGTCTGTGTACATGAGGCAATTGTAGCATTGCTTCAATATTCCCAGGTTCACCAGCTGAGCAGGAGAGGACACTAGCAACTGATCCCTCGACATGCTAGAAGGATAGACAAAAAAACTTTAAAAAGGATTCCGGGGGACGTGGGTGACCGAGAAATGGGGGGTTGCCTTTTTGGGGTACTATCTATTACAAGAGTGCCGTATCAAGGTAATAAGTACTGTAGGAGCAAGTGCTAGGTTTAACAGATAGAGAATAGTCTACTTGGAGTCAAGTAGGGATGATCTTTTTAGTTATAGGATACGCTGATTAGATCAGTAGTATAGTTCGAGGAAGGTAGTTTTAAGGGAAAATTTGAAGAGTGGACTTTAGGTAGCCCGAATAGTTTAAACCTGCTTAACCGGCGCTGCCCTAGTGTGCAACGGTGGCAGCTCCGCGCTAATTCGCGCTAAAGCGTGCTTTATAGCAGGGGGCTGGAAAAGACAGGAAATGACCCAAAATGGCCAATAAACTACAAGTTACTGCCTTAAACCACTCCTCTGAGGACAAACAGGCCGCTCAGTACTCCCTACTCCCACTAGTGAGTAAAGAAACTACCCCTTGACCAAACAAGGAAAATGGAGAAAACAGGAACCAAGACAAAGCCCAGGGATCAGCAAAATCTGATCACTGGAACAAACTATTAGAAAAGTATGGAAAACAAGAGCATATATAATTTCATATTAAGCAAAATGCTGGTGAAATATAGATGAGTGGAGCATCCTAAAAATGCACAAACTTCGCAAAACAGGTCAGAAACAAATTTCAGGTATTAAAAACATGCTCAGCACTATTTCTTTTGCATAATATGAAATGAGGCATACAGAGCATTCTAAACGATTTTTGCATAAACCGATATGTACAATATTGATAAAAATATTCAAATTACTACGGAAAATATTTGAAAGAAAGTCTGAACTGCATAAAATGAATACTATAGAGGGAAACAACTGCATTTTCACAAAGCATATATAATTTCATATTAAGCAAAGATATCTGAGTTATCAGAAATGTATAAAGTGTACACACGTTTGTGCAGTATTACAGTAAAGCTATTTTGCAGACCACAGCCATTACAAGGCATATTTCGCAAAGTACAGCCAGTTCAGGTCATAATTCACAGAATGCAGCCATTACGGAGCACATTTCGCAAAGTAAAGTATTTTGAAGAGTTTGTTGTGCATTTGTTTGTTACAAGCTCACAGAACAGTCTGTTCGTAAGTAAAGGGCCATATTTTCAATATGTTTGTATATACTTTGTGGGCATGGCAGACAGATTTTGAAAACCCAGTGCACTTGTGTTTGACAATAATATTGCTGAGAACTGGAGAGTGTTTGAGTAAAAGTATGACATTTTCATACAGGCTGCATTTTCTGATAAAGATGATCATACAAAGGCATTTATTATACTCAATTTAGCTGGGTCAGAAGCCACAGAAAGGGAACGTTCATTTGTGTATGCACCTGCTATTTATGCTGGAGGGGGGGGCATCATATTGTCATACAGGGTGAGTTAAGAGAGGACCCAGACTGCTTAAAATGTAAATTTAAAGAAATGTGTAACCCCCAGACAAATGTTACAATGGAAAGGCACTTATTTTACACAAGGGATCAAAAGCCTGGTGAAACTTTTACACTATATATAACTGACCTAAGAAATAGGGCTAAAATGTGCAGATTTGGTGACTTAAGGGATGAGTTGATAAAGGAAAGACTTGTGTGTGGTATAAAAGATGATGCTGTGAGAAAGATTTTGCTTCGTGACAGTGATTTAACTTTCAATAAGGCCATTAAGATTTGCCAGATATAGGAACTCACAGAAAAGCACACAAATATGCTTACAAATGAGAGCAGCTCTAGAAGGCACAGTGACAAAAATCATGTTGATAGTATGCGGCACATGATTAAACGAAACAGGCTCAAGCACATGGCAGCTGCAACCCCTGCAGCACTCACTGGTAAACCCCAGAACTTTCTAGCACACTCCAGAAGTCGCACAGTCTCAGTGAAGCACAAGAAAGCATATGCCCCAACCATATTTCATTGTCAACTGTCGTAATTGTAGAGGGAATCATGAATCTGAAAGGGAAAACTGTTTAGCTTTTGCTCAGCAATGCCACAAATGTAATAAATGGAATCACTTCAAAAGATTTTGTAAATCAAAAGGCCCACATTCTTTTACTAAAAGGGAACATTTTAAGAAACGAGTTGATCAGTAAGACTGTGGCAACCCCACTCTTTATGCTGATGGTGTGTCAGTGCTTCATGAAACAGTCCAAGCAGTAGATTTAAGGGCAAAGAATGAAGTATGTTGTACTGCTCGAATAAATGGCAAACACATAGAGCTCAAAGCTAACACAGGTTCCAAGTGCAATGTTATAACAGCAGAAACATTTGCTAGAGTATGTAAAGGTGAAAGGCTTGATTTGGCAAGGTTTGTGAAACTTGTTGCTTATGGAGGTGAAGACATTCAAACCAAAGGCTCAATTGTGCTTTCATGTTATACTACTGGAAGAAGCTACGACTTATTATTTTATGTGGTCAACAGGCACGTCCAGTCATTATTAGGGCTCAGAGACAATTTGAAAATGGAACTGCTTTCATTTACTAAGGAAGTCCACTATATTAGTTTAAAAAAACACTAATTTTGCCCAGTACATTTTTCCACTAATGCTGATCTTTTCCAAGACAAACTAGGCAAACTACTAGTTGTGTACTCCATGAAGTTAGGCCCAGAGGTCAGTCCAGTTATCAGACCAGCACAAAAAAATTCCAACAGCCATGCAGGACAAAGTTAAGGCCAAGTTATATAAAATAGTGCGACAAGGTGCCATTTGATCAGTGGAAACTCCAACCAAATGGGTATCTTCCATGGTAGTAGCTCATAAGAAAAGCTCACATGACATCAGAATATGTACTGACCCATGAGATTTGAACAAAGTGCTAAAAAGACCTCATCATCCAATGCACACAGTCAAAGAAGTCACAACCTTAATGCCAAATGCCACTATTTTTTCTGTCTTAGATGCAAAAAGTTCATTTTGGCAAATTCAGATTGACAAAAAATCCTCAATGCTCACTACTTTCAGTATTCCGTTTGGCAGGTACAGATTTCTGAGAATGCCATTTGGGATAAATTCTGCAAGTGAAGTCTTTCAGCATGCAATGGAGCAAATTTTTCTGTGTATCCTTGTGCTATCAAAGTAGACGACATATTAGTAGATCATGATGAAAAAGAGCATGACAAAAACCTCAGAACATTTCTAGAAAGGGCACGTCAAGTGAATCTGAAGCTCAATCCACACAAACGCAAATTCAGGCTACCAGAAGTTGCTTACGTTGGTCACTTATTTACGAGTACAGGCTTATGACCAGACCGTTCAAAGCAAACAGCCATTCTCGTGATGCCACCTCCAGACAATGTTCATGCCCTGCAACATTTTCTTGGCATGATCAACTACCTAGGCAAGTTTATTTCACACTTGAGCCAACTTTCAGCACCATTCAGAGAGCTGACATGTAAAGATGTGTCCTGGTCTTGCTTGGAGCAACACCAAAGACCATTTGATGTCCTGAAACAGAGAATTGCTAGTCCACCAACTCTCAGATACTATGATGTTCACAAACCAGTAACATTGTCCTGTGACACTTCAAAATTTGGACTTGCTGCAGTCATTCTACAAGAGGATCAACCTGCTGCCTATGCATCGAGAACTCTTTCCCAAACTGAGATGCAATATGCCCAGATCGAGAAAGAGTTTTTGGCAATTGTGTTTGCTTATTCGATGTTCCATGATTATGTTTATGGTACACCTATCCAGATCAAAACAGACCACCAACTATTAGTCAGAATCCTGAGAAAGCCAATGCATTCAGCTCCAGCCCAACTGCAATGTATGATGCCAAGACTGTAAAAGTACAAATTCATTCTTGTCTACAAGAAAGGCAAACTTCTTTATCTTGCTGATACATTATTCAGATCACCCAGAAATACCACTGAACAGAGTGAAAACCAAGGTTCTCATTGGACTGATGATTTCAAAGTCATGGAAGTGAGAAATGTTTCTTCCACACATCTTGATGAGCTGAGAGATAACACAGCCACAGATCCAGTTTTACAAAGACTCAACCACTTTATCAGTCAAGTATGGCCGTCAAAACAATCTAGTTTACCGCAAAATCTGCAACCTTATTTTCCATACAGAGATGAGATTTTGTCTGACAAAGGTGTCATGATGAAAGGTCCGAAAGTAATTGTTCCAAAGTACTTGCAACCAGAGTACATTACTATCTTGCATTGCGGTCACCCAGGAACCAAATCTACCAAAAGAAGGGAGAGAGGACTAGTATTTTGGCCATGTCACAAGACATTGAGAGAGCACTATAATATTGTTCTGTGTGTAACAGTACAAAGCCACATCAACGGAAAGAACCACTTCAGCTTAACCAGATTCCGGAACTACCTTGGTCGACAGTAGCCACTGATACCTTCAAGTGGAATGGTCAACATTATTTGGTGTTAGCAGACTCTTACTCCAACTGACTTACTTCCCAATCTAGCATCCAGTACAGTCAGTACTAAGATGAAGTATCATTTTGCTATACATGGAAGTCTGCACAGTTATTTCTGATAATGGCACACAGTTTACAAGCCAACAGTTCAAAAGATTTGCTGAGGAATGGGAGTTTACTCATGTCACAAACAGTCCAGAGCACCTGCAGTCAAATGGTTTGGCAGAATGCACAGTGCAAAGCAGTTACTAGAGAAGTCAAAATGAGACAACAGTGATGTTTTCCTGAATCTCTTGAATCTCAGAAAAATTCTTGATTTACCTGCTCAGAGACTTCTGTCGAGACAAACCAGAGCCACATTACCAATCAGTAGTCAATTGCTGATTCCATGTATCAAGAACAACAGATCAGTGAAACACAATCTGTTGAAGAAATGCCTATCCCAGAAGTCCTACTACAATAAGACCAGCAGACCGCTCAATCCCTTACGAGAAAGAGAGGTGGTAAGGATGCAAGTGTCCAAAGGTTATGATGGATTGGTGTCGTGACGAATACTGGTCCAGAGCCAAGATCGTACACTGTGAAAACAGTAGAAGGAATCTTTAGGTGGAATCGGAGGCATTTACTACCGGTATCCGAGCCTATACCACAGCAGATAGCCTGTGAGAAAGACTTTATCTCAAAGTGAATTATCCGGTGTTCCAATTCCAGAGAAAGTTCCAGAGGACATTCCCACTGCTGTAATGAATTCAGAGGTTCCTGATAAGAGTTGTGTACCGCAGACTGTCCCTGTTGCTAAATTTACTCCCAACTGTTATGTTACGAGATATGGTTGAATCTCTAAACCCTGCAGTAAATATGCAGAACCTTGGACATGAACATTGTATTTTGTTTCTTATGTACATAGTAATGTATGCCTAACTCTAATATTGTCTTTATGAAGGGCAATCTTTTTAAGAGGGAGGATGTAGATCAATGAGTGTGTATGTACCATTAAGAAGCTAACCAAGGGCTTGCAGTAGAGTACAAATTCTGAGCACATGCAAGTCTGATTGCCATTTTGTAGTTAGCTGCTGAGATGTACGCATGCATGTAAGTAAGCTCCGTCTGTTCTGTTTGTTCGTATTTAAAGACGCTGCTATCCATCCTGATATATTTCTATATATTAAAGCATCTAAGTGAAACCCCAAGCCTTCTTATTATTTGTGTTAGAGACGAATGAGCAGCAGTCTACATAAAGTCTTCATAAGGCCATAAGCCACTGCTACATAGGTGTATAGCATACAGATGAAATTCCCCTAGCCTGCAGATCTGGCAACCTTCATAAGCAAAATATTGTTAAAGTCTCAAGGTCTGCAAGTTGCTCAGACCTGACTTGCTGATAAACATAACTACAGACTCCTCTTACAACTCAGGAGTAATGTATCTGTCTGTATAACCATTATGTGGGCAGTGCATTAACCGATAACAAAAAGCTGAATATTAACTAGGACTCTCCCTGTACATTAGACTGCAAATGACTTATAGCTAAGCAAGTGAAAAAAAGGTGAGCAGATGACATAACAATAGCATACCATGAAGGTTTGTCCCAGATAATAACTGCTGTCAAAATCATGGAATGAAACTAAATGTCAAAAAATGCATTATTGTATCCCTTGGGAAGTAATCTATCCCAGGGAAATTACCACATTAATAATATGCCCCTGAGAGTTGATCCAGTTGTTCAGGATTTGGGAACTTATGTGAACAGTGACCTATCTTTTCACCAACATGTGTCCATATTTGTAGGAATGTCCTTCAATACTGCACAGCTGATAAACAAAGAGATTGTGTCTAGATCTATGTCATTGTCCACCTTTACTCACCTTCATTAGGCCAGTCACTGAATATAATGGCCCCTATGGCACATGCAAAAACTGGAACACCCACAGAGATACCTTACTAAAAGATTACAAGGTCTAAACAACATGTCTTACCATTGACCAACTCAAAGCCCTGTCCCTACACTTGGTATTCTACAGATTGCTAAGAAGCGACCTGTGATTGGCATACATGGCATCCTCAGAACCAATACTGATGAATTTACTGCACATCAGCAAGTCAAATGGTATGTGAAATACTTGGTCTTGGGATACAAAACTCTTCTACTACATCAACAGAATAATTTGGACCGACAGGTATGTCTCGCACAGGTCACTGCTGCTCAGGAATAGGCTCCCCATCCACATAAAACAAAGTTCATCCCTGTTCATATTCATGCACAACTTGAATCTAAAGATGGGAAATAGAATATTTATCCCAGGACTGCCCCCTTACTAATGCACAGAGGCAGCTCCTAAATGCTTTATCCCATGCATGTGTCCCCTGAAATTATCTATGGTATGATCCCAATTATTCTCATTAAAAGTAATATATAATTATCGACCATGGGATGGTTAAGGCCAATCTAACCAAACAGGATATGATAATTTAAGCACAAAAAGGGAAACTAGCCTAAACTGTCCCTCAAGGGTAGCTAGCCTAGTACTTAGCTATGAACCTGTAACAAGGGCAATGTAATGCCTGCTTTCATTAGAAGGGGTTTACTTCTGTATGGACTGGCGCAAAATGTTGCCAAATATAGTCTTTCTTTTGCTGAACAACCTCTCGAGATCAGGAATACATCCTGTAGCAGAATTAACTAATCCAGTTTAAACAACTGCTATGCATACTTGTACTACATGTAATAAATCTACTTGGTTGCATCTTAAAAAAGAATTATCCCATCAAGTTTGAATATCTATTATGCATATCTGTATTATATGTAATAAATCTACTTGGCTGCATTCTATAACAGAATTAGCACGCCCAGTTTGTATAATTGTTATGCATTTCTGTATTACATTTAAGATATTCACTTAGCACAACTACTTTGAATAATGATACACATATCTGCACTCCATGTAATATATCCACTGAATTTCCAACTGGCAAAACAAGTTACATTGCATAATTACAATCTTTTTGTCCAAATTCTCTAGCATCATGCAGAGTGTAGTGGGAGGGTTACATGTGAGGAGGCTAACACTGTACAAGGAGGTGTACAGTGCTAAAATACTGGCTACACCACCTGCCCTTAGCCTAAATTCTTCTTCTTCTTCAGCCTTATACTAACTGCCTCTACTCTTTCCAGGCCAACAACCTTAACATCAGCTATGTGGTTTAGGGGTGAAATATGTCTTTCTGCAACTGTATTTTATTTTTAATCACAAAGATTTATAAGTGTTGTGGGTGCAACCACACTTTTTGTAACCGTACATCAACTTTTGCACTACCCAACGGAATGTAGCCCCCCCCCCCCCGCCAAGCATAAGATCCTCACTACCCCCTACCCACCCACCCAAGACAGTTAATGTTTTTGGTGAACATATCATCTGTATGTGTAGCCTTGTTAAATCATTTCTGTAACAAAGCTGATGCTTTGCTTTTCTGGATCTTACTATTAAATGTGCAGAAGCAGGCATAAATATGTTTTTCGGTGAAATAAAAAAATACACACTAAGAAAACATCAGTTTAGGAAGTGCAAGGTTTGCCTACTAGGAATGCAGACAACTTTATCCCCGCCAAGCATAAGATCCTCACTACCCCCCACCCACCAACCCACCCAAGACAGTTAATGTTTCTGGTGAACATATCATATGTTTGTGCAGCCTTGTTAAATCATTTCTGTAACAAAGCTGATGCTTTGCTTTTCTGGATCTTACTATTAAACGTGCAGAAGCAGGCATAAATATGTTTTTCAGTGAAATAAAAAAATACACACTAAGAAAACATCAGTTTAGGAAGTGCAAGGTTTGCCTACTAGGAATGCAGACAACTTTATCCCGTTTATCTTCACACACAACAAAACATCTACTCTAGTACAACCATGTAGAAGTTGATTCAATAATAGATAAGCACCTCCAGATTTGCAGCCACTGTTTTGTGCGGATACTGTTAAAAAACAGTACAGCGTGGGAAATTTTAAGTGTAACGTAAGGAAAGATCAACTATTTTCAAATACTCTACACCAGAAATAAATACAGATGTTCTGAAAGTAGAAATCTATAGCATCAGGTGACTAATATTTATACCATACATGAAGAATGCAGTGTTTTCTAATTTAATAAAATGCAATCCCCCAACACTCAAAATAATTTTACAGTGCTCTAGGTGAAGGCCTGGCACTGCTTCACATTTTCTGCTGTAACCCACAGTTCTGCAAATGAATGAATGAGGGCTTCACTTAAAATTAAACTGAAAACTTTAGCCGGTGCAGATAATTCTGTAGAAGAATATCATTAAGGAAGTGACAATTTCTATTACATTCAAGTAGTCGCTAACACGGAAATGCGGCAGTCATACCCCATGTACCACAATAGAATATGCACATTAAAATAAATGCGGGCCAAATTTCCAAGTATATGAACAAAATAAAGTGTGCCACAAACCTGTAGCATACAGATTCAAATCCTGTACTCCACAGTCAGAAAGAGGGCGACTTCACTGTCACACTTAGGTCCGTGACGTGTTGCTGGAGCACGTGACCAGGAGACTCGTGACGGGCATGTGCTGTTGCCGGTTTCAGTAGTAGGTTACTTTCGGTGGTGGTGTGTTTTTGGTAGTTACGAGGGTTTGGGTATGATGAAGTAACGCAAAGTCGCAGTCACATCACTAAACAGGTGTATCACTCAGTTGCAACTTGTGAAGTACAGGCAGAAGAATGCGAGTCATTGCTTGTGTAGTTGGTGGCTGGATAAAGTATTTGTCCTAAATGGCAAACTTTTTGACAAGGGTCCTCCGTATCTAAAACTGTTCGGTGAATAGCTTTCAACGAAATAGAGATGACTCTCAACAGAACCAGTGGTAAAAACAAATAATAAGGACACTTTAAAATGTATAACTCGTAACTTTGATACTATTAATTCGAGACCCTGAATAAGTTAAGAGAAGTAAAGTAATACACATTTTTCTGAAATAAAGCTTATAACTGTAAATATTATTTATTAAATATAATTCAGCACCTTTTTTCTAAAAGTCACTAATATATGGGGCAAGAGGTAAACATCTGAGGCAAAATTCAGGACACCCCTGAAATTATTGCTTAATAATGGTCTTTTGGGAGCTGTGACTGATCTATTCGACTGCTACATCAAGAATAGTTTCTGTTTATGATGAACCACAGTCCCCGGGATTCATGAAGCTCGGCGCAAGGATGGCGTTAGCCTTGCGCCAACTGTGCGGCGTAGAGATGGCGCAGCAGCACCACATGCATATTAATGAAGGCGCGCTGCCGCAACATCCACATGCATAGGAAACGTGCGTAAGTGCAGGGGGCGTGTCTAAGCGCTGCACGGAGGCGTGAACATGTCGGCTGTAGACGCGCAAACTAAAATGCTGACTAGTACAGCCTGCCTGTCATAGTAATTACTCATGTCAGTGTCCGTGGATACTGAAATGTATGCAAAGCATACAAGACAGTTTCGCGAACACCAAAATAAAAAGTAAACACAAAGGCACGTAGCTGAATATTGAGCCCCCGTCCCTCGAACAAATGACATTTAAAACCCTGTGCGCATATTCCATTGTAGTGTTGATTGTTATACCAAGTGGAAGCGAAACATAGCATGTTTGCGCGCCGCTGCCCTTTGCTAAACCTAGCCCAATGGTTAGGGTTACCACCTGTCCCACTTTGTGAGGGACAGTCCCTCTCTGGGCAGTCATGTCCTTACCACAAATATTAAAAATTACAAATGTCCTGCGATTGTAGGACATAATTATGTCCTATATTTTATGTAATAGTTCCATAAAATAGTTAATTCTGTATCTAAAATACCTAAATGTTACAAGAAACAGAATAAGCAACTAAACCGCTAAAAGAATAAGCTGTCACTTAGGCATAAAAGTAAAGTACTATCCTTTGTACTGACCGTGGGTATGTGTTGGTCTGTAAAATCTGATGTATATCCCAAAGATGTCCCACTTTGGCCATTTGAAAAGGTGGCAACCCTACCAATGGTCAGAGCATTCGCTCAATATCTGTCCATTCGCGGTCCAGGTCATCCCTGTCTGGACAGCCCAAAGATGAATGGGTATTACCCGGGTCTACCTACCATGTCATGAAAGATAGGTGTTTGCGTGTATCTATGTGTGTGAAGTACAGCATGTGGAAGATCAAATATGCCAGGGTTGTCCTCACAACCATATTGGTACCAGAGATATGTAGAGTACAGAATGTGTTCTGTTGTCTGTGCCATGGGCCATCAACCAGAGAAGGGATGGATGGTGTGTGTGGAATATGGGGGGGGTGAGATGTAATGTAATAATTTGCCAAGGGGAGACTGGGTCGGATGTACAATAGGTGAACTGGAGGTGTATGAGGGAGCAGTGGGTGAATCAGGAAACCAAAGAACATACATTCACATCTGCAATACACCCTGACAGTCCATACTGCAGAACACAATCCCACAAACATATGAACATTAAAATGTGCAAGACACATGTACAGAAACGTTACCGGCTCACACCCACATAATGGTCTGGTCAGAACTGAGCCATCCAACCCCAACACACCTAGATACATAATTGAATACCCATCATCCCCTCCACAGCACACCACCTCCCCCTTGCTGAACGTCCATCAAAACCACCCATACTCGGGCTGCTAGCTTGGCGCAGCCATATCTGCACATAGTGCCCTCTACCCATATCTAGTAGGCAGTCACACCCTAGGCAGTCTCAGGTTTGCAAAATAGATATCCCATGCATGCATAACCCTACCACATTTTCGAATAGCCATCTGAATGGGGTCCGTCGTTCACAACTTGTGGACATCCCTCATGGGATAAGTGTCTATTCTCAAGATTAGACTTTGTGGCATAACACGATGTCCACCCCTGTTGACATCCGGGCACTAGGGCTACCACCTGTCCCACTTTGCAAGGGACAGTCCGTCTTTGGCCAGTTGTGTCCTGCATAAAAACAAAAAATGGCAAATGTCCTGAGATATTAGGACAAACATATTTCCAATATTTAATGTAATAGTTGCATAAAACAGTTATTCTTTTTTTGAAACACCTAAATGTTATAAGAAACAGAATAAGCAACTAAAATGCTACAAGAATAAGCATTTATGTAGGCAAAACAGTGAAGTTCTGTCCTATGTACTGGCTGTGGGTATGTTTTGCCTTGCAAAATCAGACATTTGTACAAAACATGTCCCACTTTGGGCATTTGAAAAGGTGGCACCCCTACATGGGCAATAGTCAGATTAGCAGTACCTGACCACAACCCTGCTCAGCCTCCACCCGGTCCTGCAGAACCTGCGACGCGGGATTAAACACCTGACCATGATGCACTTCTCCCCATGTGCATTATCAGGAATAAATACCTTTCACATGTTCCCATGAAGCTTCCCCATAGCCGTCTTTCAAATAGTACATGTCCACAAATTATATACCCCGTCCAGGTTCCTCATCGTAATGATGCACACAACCCCTGTATACAAACGGTACAGGTACCTCCCATATGCAGTTGTTCATATACATGGCCATGTATAACTCCAGATATGTAGTCATATATCTATAAATGTACATACTTACATTCGTATAGCTACACATCACAAATGCATGCATATAAGTAGTTGTCAAGTATATGTCCTATTCATAAATATGCATACTTGCAAATGTATACATATGCCTCTCAGAAACATATGAACAGTAACATGTACTATACATATGTACACCAACCGACTGTCACATATGTTGCCAGTACTGTGGAATGCCTGTAGTAAAGTCATATATCCTAATTACCATCCATACAGGATGTATCACGGATGGTTTAGTGGTAGAACCAGTGACTATGCTGTTCCTGTTCCCGGGTCCAAGCCATGCAAGGGCTGCTAATTTTAAATGATGCCCACAATAATGGCAGTTGGAAATAGGGTGATTATGGTGCCTCAAAGCAGACGTAAGTGGGTATGCGCAACGGTAACTGGCGGTCATTCAACCGTATGGGAAATGTAAAAATGCATGTAGGTGTATATGCCTGTGAATGTACAGACGGATATATATCCATAAGAATGAACATGGACACAATAAAGCAGTCATAACGAATGTGAAGGGAAACAGCAGCGGAACCCCCCGTAGTATTTAATGCTGTCATATTAAGCTGCCCAGAGGTGAGCAAACCTCTTGCATGCCCAACCACAGGTAGGATGCTAACAGTGGAACTAACTGTGTGCACGTGCTAAGTCTGACTTTCAAACAGGTACAGGGCAGTCCCAGTTACCATTCAGATGAGAAAAACTGGAAGACTAATTGAACAACCTAACCATTATAGGAACATATGTCCCAGGACTATAAGCTTGGGACGTCTGAATATACTTGGAGTGGGCCAACATACGGGACGTGTCCAGAGCAGTAGGGAGTGGCGCATGTGTAGTGGTGTGGTTTATTTCCGACCAGAGAATGGATGACTGCTGCGTTACTGTTGTTTTGCTGGGCTTGTTCTTGTAACTATGAACCATGGGTATCCATGCAAATGAGGCAGCACAACAATAGTGTAGTGGTTAGAGCATCCGCCTATCAAGCAGACGCCAGTTCGACTACAGCACACACCATTTATGACACGTAATCCGTATACGAGCATATCTTGCTAATTTTATGCTGTATAATGATATAATACCATTGAAATGTGAACTGGGGTGACGTATCACAGTAAGAATGCAGAAGGTGTTTGCGTGACGGGAAACGGTGGTTAAACAGAAAACCACTGCCATTAAGTGTTGTACTCACCCTTTGTCCAATGGCCCTTGTTCTGCCCAGCAACACAATAAACCGCCTCGGCCAAGCTCGACACCAGAACTCTACACATCATAATCAATGGGACTTACCACTAAGCCACGGCAGTTATACCTAACTCTGATGTTATCACAAACATAGCAGACAGCACAGTCATTCAATAGTCTTATCAAAGTAATTAAGCATGTCGATGTATATGCATGCGTACATACACACCCACACACACACACACACACACACACATATATATATATATATATATATATATATATATATATATATATACACACACACACACACACACACACACACACACACACACACACACATATATATTAATATATCTACAGAACGAACATGGGCACAAGAAAGCATTCATAATGAATGCGAAGAAAAACAGTAGTGGCACACCCATATTATCTAGTGCTTGACATATCAAGCTGGCCAGAGGTGAGCAAACCCCCTGCATTAATTAATATATCTACAGAACGAACATGGGCACAAGAAAGCATTCATAGCGAATGAGAAGGAAAACAGCAGTGGAACACCCGTATTATCTAGTGCTTGACATATCAAGCTGGCCAGAGGTGAGCAAACCCCCTGCGTTAATTAATATATCTACAGAACGAACATGGGCACAAGAAAGCATTCATAGCGAATGAGAAGGAAAACAGCAGTGGAACACCCGTATTATCTAGTGCTTGACATATCAAGCTGGCCAGAGTTGAGAAAACCCCCTGCGTCTCTAACCACAGGTAGGATGCTAACAGTGGAACTAAGTCTGTCCATGTAGTAAGTCTGACTTTCAAATGGGTAAAGGGCAGTCCTGGTCCCCAGTCGGACAAGCCTAAAACCATATGAACACCCTGACCATCATATGAACGTATGTGCCAGGACTATAGGCTTGTGATACTTGGAGTGAGTCAACATGTGGGACGGGCCCAGAGCAGTAGGGAATGGCACATGTGTAGTGGTGCGGTTTTCCTAACTGGGGAATGGATGCCTGCTGTGTTAGTGACGTGTTGAGGTGTGTGTACAGATAACTATGAACTATGGGTATACATATAAATAAAGAAGCATACGAATAGTGTAGTGGTTACAGCATCCGCTTAATGAACAGGCATTCACGGTTCAAGTTCGACTATAGCACATATCATTTTCCATGTGGAATGAATGTTGTCCTGCTGTAAAACCGACATAATAACATGTAAAAGTAAATTTGAGTATCGCATGGGACTTTTAACCAGATCATTTCAATCAAAGGGGTACTGTCATAATGAATAAGGCACAAGTAAGGACAAATAAGCAGCAGTAAACATATATAACAAACAATAAGCATATGCGACTGTGCTTGCGCAGGTGTAAGCAGTGCCTAGCATAGGAAATGTATATGAATATGTACAGATGTAATATATATCTATATATATATAATATATATATATATATATATATATATATATAGATATATTATATATCTATATTTATACACACACATATATATATGACGAATGAACGTCGTAACAATAAAGCATAGACAAGGGATGAGAAGAGAATCAACAGCAACTATAGTATTATATAGTGCTGTCAGCATATGCTATATCACGCTGGCTAAGAATGAGAAAAGGACTGCTACACACACCACAGGCAGGACATTA
>NC_056731.1:1588885881-1588905881 GCF_019279795.1 Protopterus annectens | reverse complement strand
TATGTAATCTCAAGACTCCCTCAGACAGACATTTGTCATTCATACACGCAAACAGTTGTACATTGGCCGTATACATCACTCTGTGCATGTAATGTACATTAACACAACAGTACCTGTCCAATCATTATGTGTGAACAGTACTCTTGCAAGGTGCTGTGTGCAACATCATCATCATGATAAAGGTAAATGCGGTAACCATAGAGGGACCGGTAGTGTTGTGTGTAGAATGGGGTCGTCTTCATCATGTGTACCTTGACCATTTAGGAGTGATGTGCATACCAGGGTCATGTGCCTGAAGGACAGGGGTGAGGATAACAGGAGTATGTTGTGATGCATATTACAAGGGTTACATGTGTCCAGTGGGCACGTGTGTGAAATGGACAGCTATGTATAGGGCAGATGTTGTCCTAAAAGCCGATTGGCCTTATGTTTCCGTAGGGTGAGGGTCGGATGTGGGGGAAGAAGAGTAGGTATGGCTGTGGAGGATAGGTAGGGTAGGATCACAGACAAAACAGCATACAGGGTCAGTATATGACACATGTGGGGGGATACACCTCAGACGGGGATGGGTGTTCAGCATTCACAAGCCCATGGGAACAGTGGGACGGAGGTCCCCAGCCATGGGCAGCCATCACTGCACCTAAACAGCTGCAAATGAGGCAGTGCTGGGGGTTATCCAGGAGGGGCAGCATCACCCTGTAAATGTGACACTCCACCCTTGAGCTTGCGTATCTGGCTTCAGAACCCCTTAGTGAGCCCCCAACGCAGCACGTCCGGGACCGCACAACAGCAGACATGTACCTGTCTGGTCCTGCTCCCGGGAGGACATGCCCCATCCTCAGTGGTGGTACCACCAGAAGGTGGTGCAGAGCTAACAGAGGTTGATGTCCAAGGCTGGGCCCCAGATGTGCTGGTGCCCGGTGCCATGGTCAGCTGAAGTGGGACAGGAGGTTCTGCTGGGACCTCCCAACCCATTCAGCCTATGGTGCTGCAGTTTAAACCCACATATGGCTTAGTGATAGGCAGCAGCATAAAGGATTACCTACAACAGTATGCATAGATATCACCATCAACCCAACACAACAGATGGTATACATTTGCAGAGGGAGCATAACACATGCATATATACTGCATGCCATCTGTACAATGTGTAGTAGACGTGTGACCGCAGCTATGAACAGCTGCCCATTATTGGCTTGTCACTGGGAACCCCAGACAGTGTCTGTCATACCATTGTTTCTTGTGACATATGTCCTGTCAGGGATGCGATGGCAGTAACACATCCCTATCATCATATACTGTCTGCAATCCTCACACTATGCTCCTGCTGTGCACAGATGTGTGTTCAATGTGTAACACAGGAAACAAATAGTTCCACACACTGACCATTTCACAGATGGCCCTACAGATGGGGGTCCCTCACGAACAGAGTACTGTCATGTCTGTATTAAAACATGCAAAATAGCCATTACCACACACAACATGTTAAACAGGCAGTAGTCTCAATGCAGCATAGCTACGCTTAAATGCTGTAGTTATGTGTGGCACATCACCCTCCTGTCTTTAGGCTATTTCCCACTTGTATGTTTGAGGTACATCCAGATATCATCTGTGATGCCGTTTCAGAACACCACATCCAGGTACCACCCACAGTGACTGTCATGGCCAAATACCAACATGTTTTTCCTAGATAGTGTACTGTGTTTATCATGCGAATGGCTATGGGAACACCATCACAGCTGTTCCACATGCAATCAGCTAGAGAAGTACTGCAATAGGTGCAGAGGCCATCACCTGATCATGTCCATCACTTACAATACACATGCTGCTGCTGAGCAAGTGTACACCTCCACATCCACCAGAGAGTGTGTGGGTGGGAAAGGCAAAGTAGACCAGAGAAGGGCTTGGAGACTTAACCCTAAGCATTGTCTGCCACATGCCTAACAGTACAGAGGTCAATCCCCTAACTGACTAGTCATTACTATTACATGTGCATGATGTTACTACATGTGCCACAAAGCCGACATGTTGCTGTGCTGTAAGAACATATATGTGTGTAGGTGAGAGACATCTGCAACAGAGATATAGTAGACATACATTAGGTGTGGTACACATGGCTATCCATGTGAACGGATGCCATTTTCACCACAACCACACTCTCTAATGGACTCGCAATGACACTCTTTGTCAGGGCCACAAATACACAACCTAACTACTTAGTTTGCCACACTGCAGTAATGCTCAGGACTACATGCACCACAGGGGATATCTGGAGGTTCTATGGGCTAGGGCATGTGAAAGTGATTGACATCTGTTGGTATGCCAACGAGGGTTATACTGGGAGTGACTGTGGTTGGGAGCATCATAACCCACATGCAGACACAAAGTGCCAGTACTGCATGCATGTATGCATTGTTTCATGGGTGTGCAGTGGTTGGCTGTGCAAGATGGCTGTACAAGGCTGGGTGAGGGGTAATCCTTGGCATTGCGTCATGCGACAATAGTGTGCAATGTGGTACAGGGGTGTAGTGTCTGCAATGTCCCACACAGATGGGTACTGCATGATCTGCCCTGACATCCTGATTACCAATTTGTATGGCCATAGTTTTGCAATGCATGCCATGTCTGTGTTTGATAGTCCTTCACATGGACATTGCCTGGGATGTGCATGTCCCACTATACTGTACAGTGACATACACAGGTGTACCTGGTTTGGCAGGCACATGTAGTGTACACAGAAAGTTATCCCCCGATATGCCAATACTGGCCTGGTGTGGCAAAACCTGCTTATAGTGAGCAGGTCAACCCTACACCTGCATTGATAGTATGATACAGGTATTCCCTGGTGTCAGTGGCATTGGTCCATACAGGGCACATGTGTACAGCATTGTATGGCCTCTGTGGATCATATTTGATGGCTGCCACATATGTTGCAGGCATCCAGTGGGGAACATAGTGAAGGCACAATGTCTGCAAATACGTGCCTATTGTACCGCTGTACAGAGTGCCATGTCCTCTGCAGCCCACTGCATTCACACCATGCCTACTATCTGTCATCAATGTGCATGGTACTAGCAACATAGCGGGATATCCTAGGCAAGCGTGTTTGTGTATGGCACATGGGTGCAGGACATATACCAGGTACTAGTAGGGTTGCATACTTTGTTCACCAGGCCTTTTGCCAGATGTAGGGGTATGGCTTGCCAACACAGTCCTGTGGCTGACTGACAGCTGTACCTTCATAAGGTGGACAATGTGTCATAAGACGGACACCATATAGGAAAACTACAAAATCCACTCCCCAACATGTCCAGTGGTTAGACACTCACAGCCACCTCTACACAGGCTCTGACAGCCAAACACACACACTTGCCATGTCCTGTATACAAACCCCTACCCACACTGCAACAATATGCTTTTAGGGCACGCACTATGACAAATACTGGGTTACAGCACACCTACAAGTGTATACCTATGTGGGTGACAACAGCAGGATTGACAAAGGTGGTCATGTGATTTGTACAGAGAGTGCATACTCTACAAAACACTGTACTTGTCTCACGCAGGCAGACACATACACACACACACACACACACACACACACACACACACACACACACACACACACAAAGTTGGCAAGTCTGGAATTAGAACACCGACCTAACTACTTTATCACACTACAGCATTACGCAGTTATAGAATGCACTTCCGAGATTACTGGGTCACAGCACTCCCAGAGGTGTATTTCTAGGTGGGTGACATCATCAGCCTTACCAAAGGTGAGTATAGGAATTGTATGGAGTGTGAGCAGTCTAAAAGCATTATTCGGTCCTCAGGCAGATGGAAACAAACACACACACTTGGCAAGTCTGGGATTAGAACACCGACCTAACTACTTTATCACACTACAGCATTACGCAGTTACAGAACATGCTACTGAGATTCCTGGGTCACAGCACTCCCAGAGGTGTATTTCTAGGTGGGTGACATCATCAGCCTTGCCAAAGGTGGGTATAGGAATTGTATGGAGTGTGAGCAGTCTAAAAGCATTATTCAGTCCTCAGGCAGATGGGGAGAAACACACACAAACGTGCACACACACACACACACACACACACACACACACACACACACACACACACACACACACACACACACACACACACACACACTTGGCAAGTCTGGGATGAGAACACCAACCTAACTACTTTATCACACTATAGCATTACGCAGTTACAGAACATGCTACCGAGATTACTGGGTCACAGCATACCTAGAGGTGTATTTCTAGGTGGGTGACATCATCAGCCTTGCCAAAGGTGGGTACAGGAATTGTATGGAGTGTGAGCAGTCTAAAAGCATTATTCAGTCCTCAGGCAGATGGGGACAAACACACACACACACACACACACACACACACACACACACACACACACACACACACACAAACATACACACACAAACACACACACAGACACACACACACACACACACACACACACACACACACACACACACACACACACACACACGCGCCAGTGGTGGGAACAAAACACCTGCCTATCTACAGATCACTATTACAATACTACATAGTTACGAGACGTGCCACACAGACTACACATTTCAAGGCTGTCATTATGACCTTCTAGGAATGTGGACATCAACAGGGATGCTGACAGTTAAGATGTACATACCTGTGAACCTGTGTGTTTAAAGTAGGAATCCATCCTGACTTGGAGTATGCCCATCTGTGGAATGGATGACTACTATCACTATACAGGGTTACATTGGCCATGCCCATACACATAGAGGCACATAACTGACACAAGGTATCACTGGGCATGCTCACACACTTAGTAGCACAGGGCTGTTCGGAATGCTCTATGTGTTCATATACATAAGGTTATACTGGGCATGCTCATACACTTAGTAGCACAGGGTTGTCTGGGATGCACTCTGATTCTAAAGACGGAAGGCCACAGTGGCCATGCTATTACAGTTAGACGTAAAGAACACATTGTAATGGACTCTGGTGTTAGTAGTTGTCATTGTTAGCAGAAACGCTGCACTACATATATCTGACACTGGTCTTATACACAACATCTGCTGCTGTCCGTCACCTTAGCTGTACCATTCTATACCAAGCACAATACTACCACTCGTAGTGATGTCTTGCTAGGAGTGGCAACTGCTTGACCAACACAATGAGCCAATGTCCTGCTGTAATTATGAGGTTGTCCAGTGTTTTTCATTCTAGGATGACATGACTGAAAGTAGACAGGCCTTTGTCACATATCACATGCATCCATGATTCAAGGGAGTGGGGATAATACCTAAGTCGCATTCGCCCATATAGTGCCATTCCAAGGCAAATGTCCTAAACACAGGGTAACACCCTGACACCTAGAGGACAGCTGCATTGTATGTTTATGCTAACCAGTGCTAGATGTGTAGCATCCATAATCACAGCTGCTCACTGTAGATCCAACAATGTGGAGTACTGACATCTGTGCAGTGAGGAACACCTGATTGAAGGCTATGTAGTGCACAATAGCACTACCACCATATACCTCAAAACTAGACATGTGGGCCATAATACAGGTACAGACCGCTCCAGGTGGTGGTGTCCCCACATACATATAGGCCACTCACATGTACTGACCAGTACTCCCACAAAAGGCATCACAGATGAGTCAGGTGCAGGACACAGTGTCTAGAGCTGCATTCTAGGATGTAACCCTCAGACACCATTATGCCCTCAGACCACCAACATACATCCATACATGTGGTAGGACATATAACAGTACACCACCATGTGACCCTTGACCAGTGGACTGTATCAAGCTCTACATCAACTGTGCAGAGTACCCATGTACTGACACAGTTGCATCATGTGTTATGCAATGCAATGATACCACTGTCTGTAACCAGGTCAGCTGTACACATACCAGAGGCCCTCAGTTATTTACAGCATTAACAGATGACTGTTGCTGTACACCAGTAAACACCATCATGTTTGGATATGACATACATGTACCTGCCCTGGATATGTACATGCCACACACATACAACATATATGTAAATAGCATACCTGTTGTTGTCCTTTGTGCAGACAGGTGGCTACAGCCATTACACACATGCACATGGAATGTAGGTCCATGGCTGCTGAATGCTAACAAGGAGTGATATCAATGTTGACAGAGGTAACATTCCCTCTGTACTAGTCACCCATTACACCTATCATATCATACAACAGTCCATGTGTCATGTATGCAATTACACATGTCCACCAATTGCAATGCCTACAAACATACCCGAATGACAGGATTGTAGGACCTACACACATGTACATGTGGTGGTGTGCATTCAGATACCATGCATGTGCAGTTGCTGATGTATGCAGGTAACGTGTGTCTTAGTACATCATGCAGTTGCAATGCAGCCTCAACATTGCCAACTGTATATGGTGATATGGTGATATGCTGAAAGTACGAAAAGATGTACCTCAGGTATGGACAGATGTGTGGACATAACTAAGTGGTGGGGCATCTTTGCAGATGGATGTTTGCTGAGGACAGCTCACAGGTGTGTCACAAGTGGTCCTACAATAACCTGTGTAACCACTAAGCAATGGTTTTGTTAACTGAAGGGCAACACACACAACATAGACAGCAGTCAGGGTGACACTGAAGGTAAATCACTTGACACCTGTAACAGTTAAGACCTCCCGTGTACATATATCAGCACAGTTGCCAAAGGAAACATCAGTACACTTTGTAACGTGTGCAATACTGCTGTAAGTCTGTCATACATATCATGAGATAGGCAAGTGTTTGATTCACAGTACTGGCATGTGTGGTTGCGTGTGTGTCCATATATGTCACGTATGGTGAGGAATACATCTCACTCGTTACTCACTCTCCTGTACACTGTTGTAGACATCTGTACAGACTGCAATGTAGAAAGCAGGACATAGGCAGGGGTGTGTATCTTACACATGTGAGGTATCTGTATGTGCATGACATAGGTGTATTCAATAGTGAATGCCACAGTGTGTGTGTGCGTGTGTGTGTGTGTGTGTGTGTGTGTGTGTGTGTGTGTGTGTGTGTGTATGTGTGTGTGCATGTATGGCTGTCTGGTCCCTGGAGTGAGGATGTATGTTACCATAGTGAACTGATAAAACCCCTCCCCCATCCAGGTGATGCATTCTACTATCTGTGTTGATGTCCCCGATCTTAGGCCATACTGACAACCTGTACATGTGTATTCTCTGTGGCGCGTCATGTAGGTGCACAGTACTGTAATGATGATTTTCACATAGGCTGAGGTCCTCACCTCAACACTAGCAACTGTGTGTGTGAGTGTGTGTTACTGTGTTGGTGAATCCATGAGTGTGTGGGTGTGTTACTGTGTCACTGAATACATGTGTGTCAATACCTGAGTGTGTGGGTGCAGTTGTGTGTTCGCATCCTGTCATGGGAACGTGTATTACTGCTTCCCAATGAGGCATCACACTTCCCACTGGCCTCTACCCTTGTCATCAGCTAGACCACTCTCTTACCTCACCACTCCATGTAACTGTACCTATGATGTCACCCAGTATGGATGCCATATGTGTAGCCACAGTAGCTTAATACACAGCTATCATGCTCTTGGATTAGTAGACGTGTTTGGAACGTGGGACATTCTAACTGTGATATGGAAGCTACAAGGTGCATCCTGGTATTTTTATACATACCTGTGAGTAGTCTACATTTACATATGGGACACTAACTGCAAACACTAATCTGTGGTGGTGCAGCAGTAGCATTGTTGCCTCACAGCAAGAGGTTCTCCTGTTCGATTCTCGGCTGGAGTGCGGGGAGTGCCTTCTGTGTGAAGTCTGCATGTCCTCCCTGCGGTTGGATGGGCATTTGAAAGACATGCGTAAATGGGCGTGCCTTCGTTGAAGGTTGAACGTCGAGCTGGCACCTCGGCATTTGTGAAAATCTACTGCCAATCATTAGCGGACCAGAGTTCTGCTGTGGTGACCCCTAACCGGGAAAAGCCAAAAGACAAACAACAACAACAACACTAACTACAAACACTGACATCCACCAGCACATGCAATTAGACCTGAAGGAGGAAAGCAGAACATCATGACCAACATGCAGTTACTGTTGTTACACAAGACACATACTGTTAACAGTATGAAATGCATTGTAAACCTGTACTACATGGTATGTCTGCTGCCTGTCAACAGTACACAATTGTAATCTACACTTATCTTCCTAGTCTGTTCACCCTGTGCATCAGACCATATCAGCATGTCCCTGCACCGATGGTGTGGATGACAGGGATGCAGCACAGGCATCATCATATGCACAGGTTGATAATGTTTGCCAGAGGCCTAGGCTGCACCATTGGATGACATCATGTGTGTGGGTAAGGGCCTTTGATCTAATTGGGCGTGTGTGGATGTTATGCATGTGTGTGTTGCGGTGCCTTACATATGTTTCCGGTGTGTGCATGTATGTATGCACACAGTTCTGGCATGTGTCTGGCCTACACAGGGGTATTATTGATAGCTGCGGACTGTACAGGCCAGGTTTTACAGTTCATGGTGTCCGGCCACGGCCATGTGACCTGTGCCTGCCAGGGGTTGCATTGGCACTACCAGGCAGAGGTGCAGATTGGGTACTGTCTGATGACTCATGTCCACTGGAACCGTGTCCCTGTTGGGACCGTCCAGGGCCACATGCACGTGGCCTGCTGTGTTGTGGTATGGACAGCATAGCACCAGCTGCACTGCTGCTGCTACCGCCACTATAGGAGCAGGCATGTGAGGTAGCTCATTCACATAGACCTGAAACAGGTAATGTAACAGGCCTATGTCCACGTGCCCAATGCCTCACTCCTACCAGATGTTCCAACACAGACAGCTCACACTCGCGGATTGTCATGCCACGGTCAAGGACTCCAACCATGTCACCCAATCGTCTATCCAAAGCTTCAGAAATCTGCTTTTGAGCATTTACCATTGCCTAGATGTTGTTGTTTAAAGAATGGACAGCAGCCCTCTGAAGCCTCTGATCTTCTCTGTTGTGCCATTCAGCATGTGCCTGTGCCTCCATTACAGCCTGAAAAATGCATCTGGTGCCACCAGCTGCTGTACTCTGTCTTGCAGGGGCATGTTGGCCAGAGATCCTCCTACGAGCAGCACTGTCCATGTGCCTGTGTGGGGCATCATCAGTCAGTTGGCTGACACCATGGTGCAGGCACACCTTCCATAGCCCCCACACTTTCTTGTTCCAAGCTACCACATGCCAACTGTCCTTCCTCTATGATCACTGGTGATGGGGTATGTGTAGGCATGAGAACTGTGTACAGGGATGAGGGGGATATAGGTGGAATGGCAACCAATAACACAGATTCAGCCCCTGACAACCCTGCCTGTGCCTCAATCATACGTTCATCATCACTGCTAGAGTCTGTGGGGACACTAACATCAGATGGACCACAGGAGGAGAATGCACCTACATCACCTGTGAGGGGCAGACAAGAACTGTACATTACAATCTATACAATAGACACAGACACACACACAGACACACACACACACAGACACACGCTATGGCACCCAACATGCATGTGATATGACAGAAGGCATGCAACATGCATGTGATATAACAGACAGCATGCAGCTCAGACAATAATAGTGGTAGTCATCATACATCCCTGGGTTGCACACAATAGCATGCATGTGTCATAGCAGAAGGCATGCAAATTACACAATCATAGTAGTAGTTAGTATACATCCGTGTGTTACACCATGTAGACCAGCACAGGTTAACAGTACACCTGCCTGATGTGTGGCATATGACCTTGACAATCACATGTAGTATGACATGTGATCTGCTGATGTGTGCAATGACATGCATACATGCTTAACACAATGGTGTCCTGTCAAATATACAGTGGAGTAATGGTGTCCCAATGCAGTGTTGTCTGTCCGTCCTACAGATATATTGCACATTTAGCTTAATTTGGTTAAATAAGATGTACCATTAAAGTACATTAGGGCTATATATTATTATGACAGCTACTAGGTAGGGCAGGACCAGCTCGAATGTCACACTGATGGGGGAAGGGATGTGAATTTAACATGTGTACCAATAACACTTTGTTTTACAGCACAATAAACCACTCCCATGCCTGATAAAAAGTATATATATATTTAGAAAGCTTGTGAGGAAATTATTACTCTATTTTTATTTTACTTGGATCGCTTGTCTGTGTACTTAATAAAGGATTTTCGACTGGAAACAGACTGCCTGCCTTGCTTGGATTACTTTCGAATACTTAGTAATGCTGTAGAATTATATATTTTCTATTATTACTTTTTGACTTGACGAGTTTACGTTTGCTACTTCTACTACTATTGTCTGATCTGATTAATATACAGTGATTAACTAGAAATATATGGACTGAAAATCTTCCACACAGAGAAGTTTCTTACACTGTTTTGTTTTTAGACCCACTACACTTTAGTGGGTTGTTTTGAGACTTCGGGGATACCACGGAGATTACTTGTTTTTAATATCTTTACTGTATTTCTACAGAATATGGCTATTCTAAAACATCTCTCATTTCCCAAATTCCAAATTATCTTTCCTCCCCATAGTTTCTCTGTTTGTAATCTTTCTTCATTTGTTAAAAATCTTGTGTCTTTTAATGTAATTGCATCATGTATTACACCACTGCAAAATTCCTGTTCTTCTTACTATTTTCTTAATACTATTCACATTTACAGAAAGCACTTGAAAATTGTCATTTCCCTTTTTCTTAGATTCTTGGTTTCACAAGTTCATATCTAATTACTAGACTAGTTTTCTTAACAGGCCATTGTAAGCCTAATCAGTTTCCTTCCCAAAGATGAGACTCAAATGCTATACCTTGCGTTTGTGAGTCAGACACCTTAACGAATATATCAATCCCCTATCTTTAGCTGTTTATATTCTTTTCTTCAAATTCCTTTCTTTTTTCTTTTGTACTTATCAATTTAAATTTTCTTTTTCTGTCTTTTAACATTTTACCAATAGAATTATTTTCTCCCTTTTACTACCTCCCAGACTAACATTTTTCTTCACCACTTATTTCTGAACTACATTTTATATCCTCTTTATTATTTTTTCTCATCTACTTTTTCTTCTATTTCTACTACTTCCAAAATGTCCCCTCTTTTTTCATTTTCTTCTCTTTCTTTTTCTTTTTTCTTACTGTTATTTTCATTTTTGCACTCCATCCATACATGCCCATTTTTGTTACATGTATAGCATTTCAATCAATATTTTTTGCATCATGTCCCATTTCCCCACAAATGTAACATTTTCTTTTGGCACAGTTACTTGTCAAATGTCCTTTTTTTACATAAAAAAACCCAGCATGTTTTGGGTTTCCACAGTATTTTATAACCCCCCCCCCCCATTCTCTTCCACATTTGTCATGCTTGGTATATGTATAATCTATTTCTATTTCTGTTTTTAATCCAATATTATAATCCAAAGCACCAGTCCATAAATCCCTTTTGTCATAAACTTTTACAATGTCCAGTACTTCTTTACATAAAGTTTTCAAGTGTTTATTCAAAGTCTCTCTTTCTACCTCTGTTCGAAATTGTACATGAATCTTATTTTTGGTTTCCCTGTTAAATGCTTTTACCATGTAAAGACTCCATGGATTACAGTCTTTCTTTTTTCATATCCTCCAAGAAAAATTTCCATTGAAAAAATAGTCTCAAATATAATGTCACAAAATGTTTCTTTGTTAATAAGAATCAATGCTGTTACTTCATGTGTGTTTACACTCAAAGGAACTATTAAATTGTCCCATACTTCTTACCTGCACAGTTCTTTGTCTTCTAAACTTTGACTTCTTATCAGATACTTCTGTTTTCATATTCTTCTGCCTTCTTTTCTGCTACTCTATGTTTGCCTTCTTTTACTTTCTCTGCATATAGTTTCTTTTCCATCTCACCACTATTCTTCCAGATTGTCTCGGCATCTTCCCTTTGTATTTTCTCCATAATGCTCCCCAGGAAACATCTCTTTCATGTTCTTGCTCACTGTACACCACCATTACTTTAAGTAAATCATCCCGCAATCCTCCCAACTGAAGGGTTATAACTTTGCATCCATCATTTGTTGACTCATCTCTATCAAGCGGGTTTCTCTGAAACATTTTCTCAGAATTCTGCACACATCTTTCAGTCTTGATATTTGCTTTCTTCTTCATTTCTTTCACTACTGCATCATGTCCTTCTCTGTCTATCTGCCTCGCTATTTCTCTGAGATACTTTTGTGCCTGGAACAGAAACAGGAAGTGCTCCTCCAAAATGGTTCCCACTCGCAACAATGACAAGTAAGTTTTTTTATTGATATATACATTACATATTATGTACATATTTACATTATTTACATCTATTTACAAATCTCCATACATTATAAACTATAATTTAAGCATCCCCTCACTCTTTTATCCATAACCAAAACATTATTTTCTCCAGAATCTTTGTCAAATTCCATTTTCACTTCTTCCTGTTTTTGTGCACCATAATAGCCAAATTTTATTATGTCCATATTTATTTTCTCAATTTTTAACATAATTTTTACCCTATTATGTTTACATATTTCTTCCCACAAATTAACTCTTTCACATTTCAAAAACACATGCTTAGTAGTCTCAAACTCTCCACATTTAGTACATATTCTATCTCACTTTTTTCTTGTATGGCATATTTGCCTTAACCAACAATTTTCTAATGGACAATCTCCATAAAAAATCATTACATTCTTTAATCTTTTTATAGTTATTTCATCTCATCATTACGGCTTTTTCTTATCTACTTCTAAATCTTTCCATGGATCAATGTAATAAAATGCTTTCATAATATTCAAGTACCATTCCTTTCTATTTTTCTCACATATATTCTTTTTTTATTTTCCATAACACAATTTTGTTTTGGTACTCTTTCATTTCTTCATTTCTTCATTCACAATGCTTTTACTTCTTTATGTAACTTCCATTCCTTCGCACAATTCTTTGTATTTGTAATATAGTATCATTTCTATCAAGTTTTTATTTTCCTTCATAATTCCTTTTAATACCTTATATAAAATTAAAGATGCTGCATGTACTACTGGGTTTATTAAACCCAAGTCTCTTTGCTCTTCTTTCATATATAGAATCCCTCTCTTGACTGGATTCAGTCTAGAGCCCTGTATAAAAGAAAACACAATCACCATTAGTTCCTTTTCATACTTAATATGAATCATACAGATGTTAGCAACATTCTCCTTCTTTTATTATTTTACTCAAATATGGTGCTACCTCTTCTTTTTTCCTTGTAAACAATATTTTTGTTTATATAATAACTTGTTCATTTTAATTTGATTGGCTTTATATATTTTTCTTTCTTTTTCATAAAAGGAATTGTTCTTCTCTAATAAGTCTCTGAATGTTTCTTGACTTAATATCTTATATCTCTCTTTTTCTTTTATTCTTTTCCTCCTTATACATTCTAAAAACAGTTTTTTTATATTTCTCTTAAAATTAAGCCACCAAACAGTCCAGTTCTCATAAAACTCTCAGATATTCATATGACTTTTCCATAATTCCATAAGTTCATTTTTTTCTCTTCTAATTTGAATTCCTTTTCATTAATTCTCATTATTCTTTTTCCTATTCTTATATATTCTTGCTTTTCCTGTACTTTACCCCATATAGGCACATGATCCAAAAATCCAGCATACTTAATTCTTTTTTCTTTACTTTTAAACTATCAGATATTAAAATAATCAATTTCTGTCCTAATTTCATTCCTTTTGTAGGATCAGCGGTTATTCTCCCATATAGTTAACTTTCCACTTCTCATAATTTCTTTAGCCATTTTAACATCACAATTGCTGTTTTTTTTTAATTACAATTAAAATCACCCACCACTATAATGTCCATATTTGCACAAACATATTCAAGAATATATTTAAGCATTATTTTTCTCTTTTCTTTGTTGCATATCCATATAAAGCTATAATGCTTTCTTGACAAAATATGCAGATGCCCAAGCATGTTTATTTCCCCATGTTCCAAACTACCACACCATTCCAAATTTTTTTCAGTTTGTTTTCTTTCTTCCTCTGTTAATAATCTGATATCTTCTAAAACAATAACATGTGCATGTACTGCAGCACACCATTGTAATATGCCTATTCTCCTCTTAAGATTTTTCATACTGTTTACATTTAAAGCTAATATTTTTCAGCTTTTAAGAACAGTTAATATAATAAAGTTTTTATCCCTTTCCTTTCTTATTTCTCTAAGCATTATACTTTTGAATTCTCTTTTCTTTTATTTTACTCTTTTTCCTATCATATTCTTTATATTTTGTACTATACACCAGATAACATCTTCCTCAGTTGTCTCCCCTGTTTCTTTTTCCTTCTTACTTTCTTCAACTTCGTGTACAACCTCTTTATTAGTCACATTTTTTGTACATTTTTTTTTGTATAACACATTCATCTATCTCTTTTTCCTGTATAACTTCATTTTATTTTCATTTTCTTGCACATTCATTTCACATTCTAGTCATGAATGACCAGTATTGCCACATTTTTTGCACTTTAAATCACATTTTTTACATTATGCCCTATTTTACCACATAAATAACAATGTTATGTTGCCCCATCTCGCCTTCATTCTTGCTGGTTGGGTTTGAAGCTGATCCTTGGCTCCAACTCAGCTGATTTACTATAGCTCAAGACCTTTTACTGGCTTGAGGCTACCCCTTATCCCAACATGCCTAGTGGCAGCTACCCTGATCTAGTTTGCTGCTTGCAGTGTCAAGATTACTACTACTGGCTCAGGCTAAGTACTTTGTGCTTTTTTGCTATTTATCGCTAATTTTCTAATTTCTTTGTGGTTGTATTGACTTGTTAGAGCATGTACTATCTCCCTTTTGTCTAACAACCCCTTTCTCTGCTTGTTGTGGTGCTTTTGGTCATCATTTTTTCTCCTCAGGCCTTGCTTTCCCTTTAGAGCCCATTTAAATTAGAGGGTTCTTCCTTTTTCCTCACCCTTTTCTGGGATTGACATTTAAGTTAGAGGCTCTCCCATTGGGGGAGTCACTGTTTAAGTTAAAGGCTCTCCCCCTTCTTTCTTCTCTCCTTAAAAAAATAAGTTCTTCCTTTTTTGTTGTTGGGTTACCTGTTACAGCATAGTTACTGTTACTTGTGTGCTGTCAGTTGATAGCTTTCTATTTTTTCTGGTACTGTGAAAATTTCCTTGACTAGTGTTTAACATGTCTAAAGAGTCAAGACCCTCTGGGTTTAAAAAATACGACTTGTGTTGCCAGAAAATGTCCCTTACGGACAGGCACACGAGTTGCGTTTATTGTTTAGGGGCTGTTCACCTGCAAGACTCTTGCTCGATCTGTCATGCTTTCAGTTCCAGAGTCCTGCAGGAGAGAAGAAATAAGCTTATTTTACGTGGTTTCCTGAAGAACCTTCATGATTCTTCGTCTCAGGGTCCTCAGCCAGCCAAAGTGTCCGAGAAACACTCCAAGCCATCAGTTCCAAGTTCAGAACAGACAAAAATCACTGAGAAGCCATCGGCTCTGTTGGCTCCCAGCATTGGCTCTGACAAAGCTAAGTCTCCAGCAGCTTCATCTGTATCATCTGAGCCAGTCCGGATCCATAAGAGATCAAGGTCTCCTTCTTTGGAGTCGGTATGCTCTGCTTCACAATCTGCATTGCTGCAGCCTGGAGTGGGCAGTCACCGGTACTTTTCACACTCCTCTCGGTCCTCCAGACTCTCGGATCACGACGTGGAGAGAGTGGTCAACAGGCTCCTCAAGTCAGATGCACTTGCTAAATTACTTCTGAGCCCAGCCCATAAGGAATTGGCTTCTTCGGCCCTCCCAGCTTCTCCATCGATTCCTCCTCTGACCCTCTTGAGCTCAGAGCCGGAGTGCATGGAGGTCATGCTGGTGGAACCACCGGCTCCAATTTCTTCTCCCTTATCAGTTCCGACAATCACTCCAATCTCCCCGATGTCTCAGTCTGTCAAGGGATCTGAGCACCGAAGCTCTCTCACCTGCTCTGTGGGGAGAAGTGGCATTGGACCCTTGTCCGATCCTGCTCTCTCTCTCTCTCTCTCTCTCTCTCTCTCGGAGCTTCAGTGCAGGTGAGCTCAACTCCTACATCAGCCTCGGAGCCATTGCTCCTGGTTCGAAGGAGATTTCTGGGCTCTTTGGTGCTGTCTCCTGAGACTGCTCCACCCTCAGCTCCATTGGCTCCTTCTCCCTCGGTGCCTGTGCCTGCCTTTTTCCCTCCTCCTGCCTCCAAGCATAGGGAACCTGTGCCCCAGGATGCCGCACTGGGTGACCCAACCTCTTCCGAAACCTCCCTCAAACATTCAAAGGAGGTCCCTCAGAAGAGGAAATGTAAGAGGAAGCATCTAGACTCCCCTGAGTCTATCACTTCGGATACAGACTTGGATGAATTGGAAGGGTCCCCACGGTCCCCCTCTGAGGATGTCTCTTTTTCAGACATCTTGGAAATCCTTAGACAGAAGGGTGGCTGGAAGTCCCTAGCCCCTTCTGAGGGTGAATCTGTCTACCTGGATGCATTTGGTTCCTGACCTTCCACCTCTTGGGTTTCTATGCCTTTTGACCCACTTTTGTCTGTAGTGAATCGAAAGGAGTGGAGTGCTCCAGAGACCATGGAACTAGTTCCGAGGAGACCGAACAAATTTATTACTGTTCCAGAGGATAAGTCTTTCCTGTATAAAGGGGTCCCTCTTGATACCATGGTGGTGACAGCAGCCACTAAGAAGGAACTTGTGGAAACTTCTTCATCTGTCCATCCACCAAACAAAGAGTATCGTATGATGGACAGATATGGGAGGCGTATGTTTTCTTCAGCAACCTTTACTCTCAGGTTGCTGAATTACTTGTCTCATTTCACACGACTTCAGAGGGATCTCCTGAAGGAGCTAGGAGATATCCTGCAAGATCCTACAACTGAGGGAGTTGCGAGCAGGGCAGCTTCCCAGCTTGAGACCTTGACCTCCGTGGTTAACTCCTCCATGAGGCTCATTTCTTATGCAGCAGATGGAGCGAGTAGGGCAGCAGGTACCTGGAGTAGCTTTGCGGAGACACTCCTGCACGCACCTTTGTCAATTTGTGAAACCTTTCAATGCTTCATTTACCAACACCCCCTTCAATGGCTCGTTCCTTGTTTGGGCCTCAGGTAAAAGAGACTCTCACCAGGTGTGAACAGGATGGCAAGACTCTCTCTGCCATAGGAGTCTGTTTTTCCACTCAATCTAGACCCTATCCTAAAGGTCAGAAGAGTGAAAAATGTGGTTCCAAAAATCCCAGGGATCTTTGCCTGACACACGTGGAGATTTTTCCCCTGCGGCAGAGGGGGAAATAACAACGGAAGATGCCACCCTCACAACAGAGGGGGGTCCGCAACAGCAAGGTGACAGAGATACTTTCTCTGCTAGGCCCTTTTGGCACTCCTGAAGGGAGGCCCGGCTGTCCACCTCTGGAGGCAGTCAGGGGCAGACTATCACTGTATCAAGCAGCCTGGCAATCTATCATGAGAGAAACATGGGTACTGTCGATTATATTCAGGGATTACAAAATTCCCTTTTCTCAGTTCTCACCTCAAAAGATAAACGTTCTATCCCAGATGTTCCACCCAGTTTTCAGGATCATGCAATCCTAGAGGTTCAAAGATTGCCAGAAAAAAGAGCCATCCAGAAACTCCTCACAGACCAAATCAGATTCAGAACTTACTCAAGTTTCTTTTTAGTTCCAAAAAAATACAGGGGACTGGAGACCCATTTTGGATCTCAGCAAACTAAACCAATTGGTAAAAAAGACGAAGTTCTGGAAGGTGACACTGCAGTCCATTCTTCCCTTCTTGGGTCAGGACAATTGGATGTGCTGCATAGATCTCCAGGATGCGTACTACCATGTAAAAATGGACAGGCAATCCCAGAGATTCCTACTCTTCTGGCTGGGAGCCAGTCATTATCAGTTCAGGACCCTGCCCTTTGGTCTCACCACAGCCTCCAGAGTGTTCACCAAGTGTATGGTAGTGGTCACGGCTCACCTGAGTCATCTAGGATTCCAGGTGTTTCCATATCTAGACAACTGGCTCCTCACTTCTACCACCAAGCATCAACTAATCAAAGCATGGGACTACACAATCCAAAATTGTTCCCAGTTAGGCATTACCATAAACTATGAGACTTAGATACAAGACGCATGATAGCAAAACTGCCTCAAGACAGGGTGTCAACCATTCATCAGCAAGTTTCATTTTCATAAAGAACACTAGAGTTCAGGCAAGACAGGTCTTACAAATACTGGGCTCAATGGCTGCAGCAATAATGCTAGTTCCTTTAGCACGCTTCCACATGTGGATTCTACAGTGGCTTCTTTTCATTCAGTGGTCTTTCCAGGATTTGCCAGTGTCACACATGATCTTGACCACAGAATCTTGCAAAAAGGACCTACTATGGTGGTTTGTCTCCCCCCAGGTGACTCTGGGCAGACTCTTTCTAGACCCCCATCCGGTAGCCACAGTGACCATGGATGCTTCTCAGATAGGGTGGGGGGCATTATCGGGGAGAGACTGTCCAAGGAACGTGGCAACCTCATGAGTACCATTTGCACATCAGTGTTCTACAGATGAGAGTGGTGCTTTTGGTGTTGCAGGCACTTCAAGACTCTCTACCTACCGGGACCATTGCAATCCAGACAGACAATATGTCAGTGGTATGGGACATCTACAAGCAATGTAGATCCAGATCTTACCCCTTATGTCAGGAGGCTCTTCGAGTATGGCAATGGGTGATGTCTTCCTATTGTTCTCTGATAGAGATGCACATTCCTGGAAAATCCAACGTGATAGCAGTCAGGCTCAGCAAGGCTATCCTCATGCCTCACGAGTGGTCTCTGAAGCAAGAAGTTGTAGACTTGATTTTCCACAAATGGGGCCAGCCATGCTGCAATCTTTTTGCCACTCCCCTAAACAACAAATGCAGCAGCTACTTTGCCCTAGTTCCCCCTCCGGGATAGTCACGCAGGGATGCACTTGTTCATGACTGACCTCCGGGACTACTATATGCCTTTCCACTTTTCCCTCTCATTCCAAAGGTACTTCAGAAAGCAAAATCGTCGGTTTGCAAACTCATCCTCATTGCTCTTTACTGGCCTCATCAGATATGATTTCTGTTTCTTCGCCATCATCTTCAACTGGAACCTTGGATACTGGACCCAGTTCTGGACCTCCTGATGCATCAGTCAGGCAGGCTTCACTCATTCCTCCAAACTCTCAAGCTGACTGCTTGGTTACTCCACTTCCAGTCTTAGCCAGGCTCCCAAATATTTCCCCTTCTGTACAACACATCCTAGTGTCCTCCCACAAGCCCACTACCAGGAGGATTTACATTAGCAAATGGAAGAGGTTCTCTTATTGGGCCAAGAGTAATAACATTGATCCCTTTATGGCTTCTGTTCACAAGATTCTTGACTTTCTGACTGAAACCTTCAAAAAAGGGGCAGCTGCAGCTACTATTAGGGTCCAACTTGCTGCCATCTCCAATTTTCATGTAGGAGACTTTGGTTCTAACTTTATGTCCCATAAGTTGTGCAGAGCATTCTTACGAGGTACGACACTTTTACAGACCCCGGTAAGAGAACCTCCCCCCTGGGACTAAACTTGGTTTTAGCTTTGATGATTCTGCCTCCCTTTGAACCAGCAGCATCTTGCCCCCTGAAGTTTCTATCTTGGAAAACCCTCTTCTTGGCTGCTATAACCTCGGCTAGATGGGTTTCTGAATTACATGCTTTGTCTATTCACCCGCCGTATCTCATTTTTCGCAAAAATAGAGTCTGTCTTAGGGCCAATCCTTCTTTCTTGCCAAAGGTTTGTTTAGAGTATAACTTA